>NW_013675863.1:17211-19001 GCF_000517525.1 Limulus polyphemus
TTTTATTAAGAAAGGACTTGTGTCGCTTAAGTTTCGTCGAAACGAAGTTACGAAAAATCAATTAACAAGCGGAGACGTAACAGTATCAACTACTTTTCTTCAAGTGTCAAGCCGTTAACCATTGTAATCAGCAGCCTCACATCTATTTGATAAAGCATGATTATTATCTAGGTTAACAAAACGGATTAGGATTTGTTAACAATATAAAAGTTAAATATGGAAGAGAATAAGTGCTGGACATTTTAGATGATCTGAAATAATACTTGCCCATTTTTTTCCCTGACGTTAAATGAACTATATACTTAACTGACTGATTAATTTGTTATTTCAATAAACTGTCTATTATTTAAATGTATGTAAGTTCAATTCCACATTATGTCAAGCAACATGCCTTACTGACTTTCAAAGATTGTAGAAATCTGATTAATAAGTTCTTTAGTGACCCAAATTTCAAATTTTGGTTTTGCGAGAGGAACATCGTCAAAGATGAAGTTTACTACAGCATGATGATTATCATCCGGGAACTGTAACAATAGTTGGAAGATTATCATAAGTGAAAAATACCGCTATGTTTTATGTCTCAGAGGTATGGAGCCTAACTTCCCAGCATGCCCTACTATAGAACAAAACTGAAGTAGTGATTCGGGCAGCAGAAACTTGAATTCACTAGGTGTTTCGTTTTGGCCTCAGCCATGTACATTATAAAACGTGTAAAAATATTTCTACTTATATATATATATATATGTTGATGGTTTGTATGTTTATTTCATTGTCGATGTGATGGCACAACTATATAAGACATTACAAATTCACACTTTCAATGGTCAGTATGAATGTACAATATTAATAGCCTCTAACAAGAATTTAAGTAATAGGATCCAAACTATATACGTTCTCATTAACTTTTCATTTTTCCCTAAAAATGTTCTCGACAACTTAGTGACAAGTACCTGATTAAGAAGGTTAGATTCAACATCCAACAAGTACCTGATTCAGAAGGTTAGAAGAAGAGCAATTATTAACATTTATGTTTAAAAAGTTGCTGTTAGTGTCCTCCATATCATCTATGTTCAAAGGTCAAATAAATCGGGGTGAAGCATAGGTTTTTATGAAGAAATGAAAAACATCTATGACAACAAAGCTATCAAGAACAAAAGAGATATGAAGTCCTATAATCAACTGTATGTACTTGAAAATATCTACATCAAAAACGTTACAGAAGACAAAAGAAACCGACAGTTTTATAACTAATCAGACGTACTTTTCAACACTATTTGCCACATAGTTTAGTGATAATGATACTGACAAATGAAAAATCAACCAAAAGACAGCACCTGTACTATACAGCCACATGATCATCACAAAGGTTACTTATGAGATTTATAATTTCATCTCATACTACATCGAAATGTATTTGTAGAGCTCAGTGTGTTTTGTAGGTTAAACGTTGCTTCAAGTATATCAACGTGGGCTATAAGAAAATGAACTTTGGCTGAGGAGCAGCAACTTGAAGCTTCCGGATGGGATGTTGAATCTAACCTTCTGAATCAGGTACTTGTTGGAAGTTGAATCTAACCTTCTGAATCAGGTACTTGTTGGATGTTGAATCTAGCCTTCTGAATCAGGTACTTGTTGGATGTTGAATCTAACCTTCTGAATCGGATACTTGTTGGATGTTGAATCTAACCTTCTGAATCAGGTACTTGTTGGATGTTGAATCTAACCTTCTGAATCAGGTACTTGTTGGATGTTGAATCTAACCTTCTGAATCAGGTACTTGTTGGATGTTG
>NW_013675863.1:19508-20221 GCF_000517525.1 Limulus polyphemus
GAACCATATATAATATACCTGGTTCATATAAGCATTTAACTTTCACCTGAATGTTGATATAATTATCAGGTATGAACCATATATAATATACCTGGTTCATATAAGCATTTAACTTTCACCTGAATGTTGATATAATTATCAGGTATGAACCATATATAATCTACCTGGTTCATATAAGCATTTAACTTTCACCTGAATGTTGATATAATTATCAGGTATGAACCATATATAATCTACCTGGTTCATATAAGCATTTAACTTTCACCTGAATGTTGAAATTAAAAGACAAATATAATTATTATTAATCTTTACACCTTTTCAATTCCCAGTCACTATAATACTGAAGCTTGAAATATACGGATTTTCATCTTTGGTTTTTAGAACTTATGTAGTGTCTTGTAAGTGTATAAATACAATGTGGATAAGTGTATACCATACGGACAAAACATACAAATATACAAAAGTTGTATGACGGTCACTTATTTGTATGAACTGTAACATTTGCTTTATAGAACTGAAGAGTGCCAATGTTGTAATGTGAAATAATATGAAAAGGCATAATTTTGTCCTACAAACACAAATAATCTCGTTTGAATTATATGAAACCTTTGTCGAATCGAAATGGTGTAATTAAGTGTTTTATATTCACAAAAAAGAAACTTATCATTCTATAGGTATTTGAAGAAAATGTAGCAATCCGCCACAATTTAATT
>NW_013675864.1:0-2740 GCF_000517525.1 Limulus polyphemus
CCGTAATATAGATCCGGATTTAAGTGAGAGAGAGAAAGTAATATTTGGAATTTATCACCCTCAATTTAAACACAAAGTGTTAACCCTATTAAAATTCTAACATTATATACTAGAACTTGGAAAGCGGGAGCAGGCCCAGTTAAAGACTTGTACAACATAGGAGAAAATCCACAGTATAGCCTCGAGACTAAAGGTGTTGGATGTGCTGTGTGGATCCTGTTGACAAGACACATTACCGATCGAGTAAGTTAGAAGTTTAGCTGATCTAATCCATTAGGGGTATTATATAAATTAGTCCTGGACACAGAGATAACTAAGGAAAGGGTATGAATGATTATTGGGTTTGATAATTCAAAATCTACCCAAACATAAATAGTTGTTGTTTATATATAAGGAGTTTTTCACATATATTCCCCTAATTTATTATAATGTATACTTCCATAATGTCGGAGTTGTTTTATGACTGAAACATTTATCGTGAAATTGCTTTTCCTGCTTTTATTCTAAACCAAGAATCAATCTTTATAGCTATTCCAACTTTGTTATAAGGAGTTTCATAAAATTATCAGATTCCCAGAAGGTACCAAAACAACATTAGTTTCCCCCAGTTTTTATGGAGTTTTATGTACGTTTTTATCAGACCGTTACATGTATGACCTGATAAATAAGGTCTTTGCATACTAATCCATTGAATTTGTGTACTTTAGTGGCAAGTATTCACCTGCTGTACATATGATACGTTGAACTCACTTTACGATAAAAACTACTCTAGAAACTCAGTTAAACTTTGTAAATAAACCTGATACTATATTGTATATAGAAACTAATCTGTTAACTCAGTTAAACTTTGTAAATAAACCAGATACTATATTGTATATAGAAACTAATCTGGTAACTCAGTTAAACTTTGTAAATAAACCAGATACTATATTGTATATAGAAACTAATCTGGTAACTCAGTTAAACTTTGTAAATATTTTGTATCGAAATATTTTGCTCAAATAACAGATATTAAGGAGAGGCTGAAGAGAACTGTTTATATTCACTAAAATGTAAACATAATAATTTTATTTGGACAGAAATCCAAGTAAACCTTTATAAAACTTTGTATTCACTAAAATATAAACAGAATAATATTGTTATTTGGAAACTAATAACTGAAACAAGTATTGTTATTTATTTTATATATTTTTTATCTGAATTGTTTTATGTTTAGAATTGTATTCGTACATTATCGACACTTCAAGTTAATATACTTCTGTTTTTCATACAGGATGATTTTGCAGACAACAAGGAATACATCACTGTCTTGGTGTATAAGAATGAAGGAAACAAGGTGTACTACCCATGTAGGTGGCAGCATGTGTATCTGAATAGATAAAGCCTTCAGTTCTACATGTAAACATCCAAGATAACTTCTGTTGAAATTATGCTAGTCATTCAAGTTTGTGTTTTGACGGCTTCCTTGGTTTATTCTATCTGGATATCGGGAACTGAAGAGATTTGATAAAAACTTGCAACTGATCACTTAGTTACTCAGGTTTTTTGTTTTACCCTGTATGTTGTAGAAACAAGATTTTGTTTATTAAGATTTACATTTTTATGATTAAACAGATTGCAGAGAAAACCTTCAGTTCTTTCTATATCCACACTTAACCCGTGTATGACACATTTTAGCCCAGTGTTTGACACATTTTAGTCCAGTGTATGACACATTTTAGTCCCGTGTATGACACATTTTAGTCCAGTGTATGACACATTTTAGTCCAGTGTATGACACATTTTTGGTCCCGTGTATGACACATTTTAGTCCCGTGTATGACACATTTTAGTCTGGGGTCTGATTGTAAGTAAAGCAAAATACGTAAAGTAGTTGACTAACAGACATATTTTTAAAAATTCACATAATGTACTACAAATGTTGATTTCATTATGTTCTCAGAAGCAGAGGTGCAATAAAAAGGAGAGAGAGAAATGGAAATGTATCTAGTAATGTTGCGATGTTAATTTATTTTAAATATAAACTTCTAAGTATTATGGTTAATGCTAGATTTGCTTATTTTCAGATGACCCCGCTCCCTTCATAGATGGAGTTAGAATCAACAGTCCCCATTGCCTGTGTAAGCTAGTTATCCCACCAGCAGGACCCACTCGCTACACTCTGGTAGTGTCCCAGTATGAAAAAATGAATACGATACATTACACCCTTCGGGCCTACTCATCACTTCCGTTCCTGCTAAATAAAATCTCTAATCCTTTCAAGTTTAAACAGGAGGTAAGACAAGTAAAATTGAAAGAATAAAACATTCTGTGGTTAGAAGAAATTAAAAACATTATTTAGGTTGAAAGAAAACTGAGTTACACATTTATATTTCACTGATGGCTTGTAGTATTTTCTCATTTTTAAGAATATGAGAATTGTAATATTAATTTACTTTGTGGATAAATAGAAGTTTCTTAAATGGTCCAGAGGTTTTAAAGTAATTATTGTTTATTTTCTCTTGGGTATTTGTGCAGAGCTACAAAAATTCTTATCTGTACTAACTGTCTCTAGTTTTGAACTGACAGACTAGAGGGAAGGCAGCTAGTCAAGAACATAACACACCTATAGCTGAAAAGTGCTGAGAAAGATTTCATAGTAACGGTATGCAAATCACGGACTGATTAAACTGATAGACTAGAGGGAAGGCAGCTAGTCAGGAACATTCACCACAAACTCTTCGACTAATGTAATCAAATG
>NW_013675864.1:3247-6415 GCF_000517525.1 Limulus polyphemus
AAGATTTCATAGTAACGGTATGCAAATCACGGACTGATTAAACTGATAGACTAGAGGGAAGGCAGCTAGTCAGGAACATTCACCACAAACTCTTCGACTAATGTAATCAAAATGGTGGGATTTGACCATCACTCTTATAACACACCTATAGCTGAAAAGTGCTGAGAAAGATTTCATGGTAATGATATGCAAATCACAGACTGATTGAAATGACAGACTAGAGGGAAGGCAGCTAGTCAAGAACATTCACCACAAACTCTTGGATTAATGTAATCAAAGGGTGGGATTTGACCATCACTCTTATAACACACCTATAGCTGAAAAGTGCTGAGAAAGATTTCATGGTAACGGTATGCAAATCACGGACTGATTGAACTGATAGACTAGAGGGAAGGCAGCTAGTCAAGAACATTCACCACAAACTCTTGGATTAATGTAATCAAAGGGTGGGATTTGACCATCACTCTTATAACACACCTATAGCTGAAAAGTGCTGAGAAAGATTTCATGGTAACGGTATGCAAATCACGGACCATCAGATTTCCAGCCTGGCATGCTAACTACTATGCCCCCCCCCCCCCTCAGCAATTAATTATTAATTTTTCTGGGAGTAAATTTTGTTTGCGAATGAATTCAGAAAATCACAAGTTAGTATAAGTGTAAGAATCCACACCTTGACACTGTGTAATTTGTTACTCATATTTATCTTGTGGCCAACAGAATGTTTTATAGAAAAAGTTCCATATAATGAAACTGTCTGTTCAACTGCTTTTTACAGAAAAAAAAGAGAAATCGGACTTATCTTATTTTTAGTTGACGTTCTATATTACCATGATAATAAAACACTAAAACAACAGTTTGAGTAAAGGTACAACAGCACAAACGGAGACAATGAACAACTAAATCAAGTGCCAAATCTCGAGGGAACAGTTTTAATAAAGCTTAAATGGAATTATTGTTTCAAGTGTACTACTGGCTCGAGAAAGAAAAACGGTTCAAGTTTTATTATTTTAAGACTTCCCTCAAAGTTGCATCTTTTGTATTTTTTAACATTCTATCTTAGTAAGAGCTTCGTATTAGTAATTGGTGTGAATAATCTGGAATGCATTATAGAATGAATGGAATTATAAAATTAAGAATATTTTAATTGGCTACCAAATTGCAAAACCTTGGAGCAGGATTACCTTAAGGATATTGTTTAACGCTGGGCCTTGTAAACAGTAAAATATCAAAAATGGATGTTTTAGTTACGTTTAAGATATTGTGTAGAATACTTTTATAGTTACTTTCTAGGGGTTCTAGGGTGAATATCACCCTCAGAGAGTTATACCCTCACCCCCACATCTATTTTTACGGTGCATGATGTCATAACCAGAAATTCATTGTCCTTATTAAATCAACCTATTAATTGTACACATCCTTACCATTAGGACATTGGGTTTCGCCTCGGAATATGGACCTCATGGTCCTTCTGTAACATAGTGGTGTAGTGGATACACTAAACCATTCAAGTCCAGTATATCTTATCTAGATATCACAACAACTTATTTTATTCCACAAATATTTTGAATTGATTAATTATTGAAATAACTTTGGGGTGGGGGCATTTCAAAATATCAAAATCAATGAAGAGAAACTGCTTGTACTTTATAGATATTTGGATACAAGTAACCCTTATCCCCAGTATTAATTTTACAAATTCTTATTTAGAAAAATAATACCACAAAGTTGCTATTTTTATATTTATCAGGATATACGTATATATATCACAGTTGGTCTGTAAATTGATTATTTTTTAATTTAACATATTATCCCATGTTAACTTTGGCTTCTTTTATGAGTTCCATTATTGTTATTATAATGTTTTATATCATAAAGTTTCATTAGTTTTTTTCTTGGCCTAGATAAAGAATGGTGAGTGGACAGAAGCTACTGCAGGAGGATGTGGAAACCACCCTCTTACGTACCAGATTAATCCTGTATATCAGATTTCTCTACAGTCTGCTTCTGATGAAAACCAACTCCTCGTAGATCTGAAGGGTCCAAAGTATGTCCTTATAAAATATGGTCAAGCCAGTCTATTATGTAATACCACAAAGTTAACACGAGATTAATTAAAGCTTTGGTCCTACTCGAAAAATTTCCTTCGATTTACAGAAAAAAATCCATTAAAAAACTTATTTTATGATTCACAGAATAAAAAATATGATGTAAAATCAAACAATAAACCTTAATATCTTTAAAAAAAAAAGTAAAACATAAAGTTATCATAGCATATTTATTCATGATTTGTACATCAAATAGTTATTTTTTGTTTTATGTTATATGTGATAGGATAATTGAGTTTTTGTGACCGATGAAAACGTAATTCTTTCAACAGTAATGCATTTGTTCAAAATTTGCTGTAACATATTCAAATATGAAGCCATTGTTGAGTTATGTTGGGTGTGACAGACAAATACAACAATAGTTTCAGGCTGAAAAACAGGAATCTTTATCTTAAGATTTATTTTATAGTGACAGTTCGAGTTTATGTTTGAATATCTTTGTGCATGACTGTAAAAGAAACATTGAGCTTAAGTTTCAGAAAACTGAGTTAGAGTATGCAACACGAAACCTGATCGTCTGCTTTACTATGTCACTCAGACTTGCACATTACTATATCATAGAAGTTGAGTTATATTCTGTGATGTTAGATATATTCACACTTGATACATTACATGTGAAAAGCTACACATTTTACAAACTGACATAAATCAGTGTTTAAACACCGATATTGTCACACGAACCACTGTGTACAACTGACACATGAACTGTTGTGTACAGCTGACACATGAACTGTTGTGTACAGCTGACACATGAACCGTTGTGTACAGCTGACACATGAACCGTTGTGTACAGCTGACACATGAACCGTTGTGTACAACTGACACATAAACCGTTGTGTACAGCTGTGTAGGCAGTATGCTGTAGGGTTTGACGTAGTAACAGAACGAACGTGTATCTATTTTATATGTAGGCAGTATGCTGTAGGGTTTGACGTAGTAACAGAACGAACGTGTATCTATTTTATATGTAGGCAGTATGCTGTAGGGTTTGACGTAGTAACAGAACGAACGTGTATCTATTTTATATGTAGGCAGTATGCTGTAGGGTTTGACGTAGTAA
>NW_013675864.1:7479-19427 GCF_000517525.1 Limulus polyphemus
CAATAGAAGAAGGCGAGATGTTTACTGGTAGGTCAGGAGGTATTTGGACAATAGAAGTAGGCGAGATGTTTACTGGTAGGTCAGGAGGTATTTGGACAATAGAAGAAGGCGGGATGTTTACTGGTAGGTCAGGAAGTATTTGGACTATAGAAGTAGGCGTGATGTTTACTGGTAGGTCAGGAGGTATTTGGACAATAGAAGAAGGCTGGATGTTTACTGGTTGATCTTTGTGGTTGCAGTATGACGAGATTAGAATTTTTCAACACATACAGAGTTTTTAAATTTCACGTTTTATTATAAATAATCCACTTCACGGTCTTTGTTGTGAATGTCATGTGCAGCAGTTTGAGCACAGTCTAAATGAAACAATCTTTTTTCAACAAAATGTCATTAATCTACGATGTATCAAACCAATGTATTGTTACGACAGCGGAAGTCATGTGACGCTAGTAACACATCATGAGCTTCTAGAAAATTCATGTCCGTTCCTGAAGCCTCGAGTGTTTACTAGATGTGCGGTATTCTTGTATATAAAACCAGTAAGAAGTGACGGCAATAATGGAATTGAATTATAGACAGAAATAGAGACGGACAACCGAGTCAAGCGCGTGAATCGTTCGTTGTGAATTATAGCGTTTGTTTAAGTTATAGCGTGACTGTGGAAATTAAGTGAATTTCAAAGTTGTATTGAGAAAGAATAAACTAGTTTTATTTAAGAAAGGACTTGTATCATGTGAGTGTCAACAACACCAATGCCTCTGGATATTTCTCTAAAAAGTCATCAGGAGCTTTTAGGTAGGACTATCTTTTTTTTGTTGTTGTTCTAATCCTTTATTGTGCTCTTTTATATTTTTTTAATAATTATACATGACTAATTGTGAAGATGCATCTTAGTTGATTTTTCTCAGCATTAAAGTTTCATTGCAACATGATACAAAAACTGTATTAAAGTTCAACTTGCACAACTGATTTCTTAAGCCTACATAAGAATACAACTGTCACTTAAAAACCAAGTTCAGTGTTCCCTCTAGGCTGCGTGGCTGCACAACATCCAGTCAAGAGCTGCACACTTAATTATTCCAGTGATGAGGAGTCTCAACACATTGATGGCCTAAAGCTCAAAGCAGCCTGACGATCCAATAGATGATCTAAAAAACACCCGTGTCCCTGAAAAAAACTGGTAGCAAACATCTGCACATTGTCTTGAAACTGGTGCACATGAAAAAATTCATTCTGCACATTGATTGAAAACAATTAAAGGAAACATTGATTATATTACAGTAAGAGACAAGTCATAACAATATGTATTGTTCTGCTGGATAAAATGTTGTTGAATACTCTGACAAAGAGATAGAAATATTGTTTCCTTACAAATTTTCAAACAGACTACTTCTTTCTTATAACAAAACTACACAGAATCGTTAATGATACAAAACTACACCCAGAAATCGGTCACGACTGTGGCTGGGTTTTGTAATCTTAAGTACAGCTGTGCTTTCCTCAAAATTTTTCTAAATATATATAGCAGATAGATAGCCTTATTAATAAATACATTTTTCCTCCACACACACACAATAAATTCCAACCAGTTGTTTTTTTGCTATATGTATTTCAAGCAAAAGTACCCGTCCCCAGTGACAGGAAAAGATTAAGTCAATCTATTAATTAAATTATTTCATGGACTTTAAGAAAGGATAATTATGTTGCACTCTCTGTTTCACTCAGAGTCAAAGCTCTGAGCTACTTATACCACCAACCGTGAAAAGTAATTGCTGAGTTTCAGTCATGCTAAGAGCTGCTCAACAATAACATACGATAAATCTACATTTTAATTCTTTAAGCTACATCACATTTTGAATTCCTAACTATTTAGTGTAGAATATCCTGCTTGTGAAACAAATTTTGATGACATTAACATTATTCATGCCTGTTCTCCCATCATTTCAAAAATGAATGCTGAGCTTCGCTTGCGTGTGCAGCTTTTCAAACGGGAGACAGACGAACGCTCGGACAGACACTACGATTCACAATATATATATAAGATAGCTAAATATATGGTATTTTACCAATTATTTTCAGTAACGTTAGGTTCAACAATATTATTATGACATGTCGTGCACCATTGTTTAATATAAACCTGTACACTTATTTAAGAATAAGTTCAGCTTAGTTTAAACACAGAAGTCATGTTGGGCTGATGAATGTGAAACAGAAGAAAATTAAAGTTAGTCGTGTATAATAATTTAAATATATCAAAACATTCTCCAGGATTCTCTATGAATACTCAACTAATATCGTTTTTGTTTTTATAAGTAGTTATTTTATTTCTTGTTGGAATGACAAATCTGGTTTTAGCCCATTCATTATGGCCGAGACGTATATATCTCCCAGTGCACTGAGAAATAAACGTCTGAGCTGCAGTGAAAGGATTAAAGATATATCTGCAACATGAAAACATTTTGACTTTTACTAGTTTTATAAACGCCTGACTTTTCAGGAATGTGAGTCTGTTAATGGTATGTTAATTTTGGTGTTGCATGAACTTGTATACTGCAGTAGCAATTGTTTAGACAACATTATTAACTGACAAGCTAATTTTCTGTTGAGTTCTGCACATAATGTACGTAAATATATGTGACACAACATTATTAACTGACAAGCTAATTTTCTGTTGAGTTCTGCACATAATGTACGTAAATATATGTGACAACATTATTAATTGACAAGCTAATTTTCTGTTGAGTTCTGCACATAATGTACGTAAATATATGTGACACAACATTATTGATTGACAAGCTAATTTTCTGTTGAGTTCTGCACATAATGTATGTAATCATATGTGACACAACATTATTAATTGACAAGCTAATTTTCTGTTGAGTTCTGCACATAATGTATGTAAATATATGTGACACAAATTACTTGATTTTTATAGTTTTGTTTTTTAATATACTTCAAAACCAGACTAATAGTTGGGAAGTCTGAGTGTTCAAATCTTTGAAAACTATAAAATGCTCTTGTTTTTTCAAGACTTCATCTTATTTCAATTTTTATGTAAGTGGTTTCCTAGATTGATTTTAGAGTTGTGTGTGTGTTTATAAACATAAAGTATTCCTACATTAAAGCCTAAAATCTCGGTTTTTTAGGTCAGGGTTCAGCATTATGGAGCTACTGGACGTTCCATGTGGGGTATATAATATCATACCTTGCACTTTTCATCCTGGACAGAAGGGACCTTTTTTTCTGACTGTTCAGGCTTCCTGCCAGATTAAGATATCTCGTTTGAGGTAACCCTTACTCAAGACATTACCCAAACTTGTACAGATCTTCTGCTTTAGTTACCAGGAATACTGAGTTTTAAATTTGTTACCATGATATAATGAGTGTTTTACACAAATCAACATAGTACATTATTACACCATTTAGATGACTCTGAACTGGTGCTGATTCTGAACTCCTTCGCAGTTAATTCAGACTTGGAGAGAGGCTTTATGGATGAATATAATGTAGCATTGATATCCCATATGGACATGTAATGTGGCATGATATCACAGACAGGTATATAATGTGGACAACATCCTAATTTAGTGTGTATACTGGGAAGATACCCCATTTGGGAGTATAACATGGTGTTCACTAGGGGGTGAAATTCTTGCTGGTTATATAGCATATTATGACACACAAGTTGTGTGTCAAATTGTGTGTCATATAACATGAAATAGCACATCTGTTAATTACATAATTAGATTTAATAAAACCTTTTCCGTAGAGTTATAAAATCGTTGATAAAAGTTTCCAAAATACAGTTCTTGGTACATGTGTTGTTCAAACTGTATGAATGATAACAGAAATATTATCACAGTTTTTACATAAGTAACAAAACTCTTAAAACAATTCTGTGTATGTCATAAAATATCACGATAAGAGAATTTATTCAGTTGTTATTATTTATAGTAGAAACAAAAGTGTATATATTTAATAACTCCTCACAAAATTATAAAAGGAATTGTTATGTATTAAGGCTTAACACTTCAGCTTTAAGATAATCTGATTATTCTTCTACCATCATCAAATCATGAATTGTGGCAAAATAACAAACATGAAGACCAGCCTGTCATTCAATTTACCAGTTTAAACTTGAATAATTAGAAAGGTTTTGGGGAACTCCATTCCTCATCAGTAACCCTCGGGGCATGTTGAAAACAAAAAGAAGACTGGATGGAAAACTCGGACATTTTCGCATGTGATTTCCGCCTTAGACACAAATCATTCATTAAACTTGGAAAGATGAAAATACATTTGAGAGTCACGTAGTTGTAATTTTCTTTAAACATTGTTCATTTCCACACCTAGCTTTGTGTAGTATATCTTGTTGCCATGGTAACTGAACTACTGAATGTAGTAGTTGATAAAGCCTATAATTTACCCTACTATTATGTTTTGGGTCCATTTAACCCGACAGGGTTTTCCATAACGTTATATCTTTGAGGTTAATTTCTAATATCTAACACAAAAGAGTAAAAGCTATGAAAAAGAAAATTCTTTTTTACTTCAGGACTGTTTCCTTTTGTTTGAAGTTTCATCCGGACCAAAACATAAGAGGATTGGAAAAGATATGTACACACACATGTATACATTACTGTGATTGTTATTGATGAAACCTAGTCGAATTGACGGCAACTGCCTGTTGTAGAAACACAAGTAGACGAAAGGCGGAAGACACTCGAAATGTCGTCCTCTACACTTGTGTTTCTACAACAGGCAGTTGTCGTCCATTCAATTAGGCTTCATCGTGAATACTCGGCCTAAACAATGTGTCGGAGAATGATTGTTTTTATTAATAGTTTGAAATGTTGCACTGTATCGATATTGATGGTAAGATAATACTGGTGGTCGGCTACATCCTGGTGGTAACATAGTGTAAATAATTAACAATTAATAATAAAATGTTTTAAAAATATTATTATGTTGATATCAAGTTTTAAAGGCTATTATGCTATATTGGTGTGAAAATAATTCTGTTGGTAGGTTACATCCTGGTGGTAGTAAAGTGTACAAAATTAATAGTGAATAATAAAATGTTTTAAAAAATATTATTATGTTGATATCAAGTTTTAAAGGCTATTATGCTATATTGGTGTGAAAATAATTCTGTTGGTAGGTTACATCCTGGTGGTAGTAAAGTGTACAAAATTAATAGTGAATAACAAAGTGTTTAGAAAACTATTAATATGTTGACATAGTTAAAAATGTAAAGCCTGTGAGTTTAAATATCAACTATTGTATGTGAGAGAGGCAGAAATAAAGAAAAATGAAACGGTTTTCTGATTAAAAGAACAGTAGAAGTGTCAGTGGGTTAAAACAGTGAATTTGTACATAATTGTCTTTCTGGATTTTTATTTACTGAGTGATTTTGGATTTTCTCTTAACAAATAAATTAGTTGTACTGTAAAAGGTACATTAATGTTATAAGACACAACTTAAAAGAAAGTATAGGAGACAGTTGTTAACAGTGGAGTAATTATGTCAGATGTTCAACTGTCAAGTTAACAGTTAAGTAATTAAGACTGGTAGTGTCAGATATAAAAAGGACTGGGTTTAAATTTTTTTTATTTTATTTCTTTTAATCGTTTTCATTTAGTTTTGAGGATGGAACAGCCGAGATGGACCAATAGGTCCCATGTTGTCCCAGATATTTTGTTATGTTATCCAACTCCATAGACTTAAATTTTAAGCCATAGGAGAGCAATTGTCCCATGTGGAGAGTCATTATTAATAATAAAAAAACGACCCCTTAGATAAACTGGAAATGTGTTACTAGTACGTGCACAATTATTGTTTTTTAAAACTAAGTTGAGATGTATATTTTATATAACTAGTAGTTGGGGCAGCGGTAAGTTACAGACTTACAACGCTAAAATCCGGGATTCTATTCCTCCCGCCGTGGACACAGTAGATGTCCCAACGTGGCTTTGTTCTAAAAAAAAAAAAACCTCCCCGGAAAAATTTCTAGCTATGCCAGTGTTCTTGATATCAATACTAGATATAGCCTACCGTGAATAAACAGATTTCACGCTCAAAACAAATAATACTGAGTATTTCCATCTCCTTGTGTTAACACTAGTGCCCTCGTTGAAACTGTGATCCATTGTACTGCTTGCAACTCTAAACTTTTGTGCACTGTTATTTAGCTGGATTATTTTATGATAGTCAAATTCTTATACAAACGGCTTTTTTTATTATTCAATTAGCTTTTTGAGTGCTTAATAAAACTTGAAATTACCAAATATACCAAGATTATATCTATTTAAATATATGTGTATTTTAGTAATCGTGTGTTTATATTAACGTATATAAATTAAGACTTCGTATCTTACGTCAGTACAGGACGTGTTTGTCATCCTAACAGTGTTTCTGTATGTAAGACGACCGTGCGCCATGATTATTGCTTCCATTTCAATTCAAACTTCTTTCGATTGGATATAGTTTATTTACTAAAATCCCCCAACCCACCCCGGTAGGTCAGTGGTATATTTACGGACCTATACCGCTAATGTCTGGGGTTCGATTTCCCATCGTGAATAGAGCGCATTCTGTAGATAAACTCGTGAGCTCTAGTAAATCTCAAAATGTGGGGCCATACTTTGGTCTTCCAAATGTTCTGCGGAGAAGTATATATATATAGAGGAAAGAATATAATTGTCAGTCAAACTCGTCCTTTCAAAGTTAACGACAAAAACCCTCGCAGGCTTTAAATATATTGTATTATTCTTATAATCCAACGAACGAAAGTTAGAGCTTATTCAAAATAAAATGATATTAATATAATGCCTTCTTTTGTGGGGTGTGTGTAACGGTTCTTTCATCCTTTTTATTGACTCTACGTTTTTTTTAACTTCTTATTTAATTTGCTTTCCCATTATTTTTCATGCTTTTCACATTCACTTTTCTATATAATTCTATTCACTATTTTGATTTGAATAATCTATACAAATAATACGCTTATTAGTGTGTGTTACGGAAATGACGTTTTTGCGCATGCGTATTTAGATATAAGGTGCGCGCGCATTATTACGACAGACAAAAACTGAGTATTATTATAATATACCCGCAAGAAATTTGCAACGGTAGTTCTTTAAATACAGGATTTCTAGAATAATACAAAACAGTTATAATCGTAAATGCCAAAATCTTGTCATACTATAATTCTGCTGTCGGTACGCCTTATAACATGCGCAGTAAGAAGTTTACCCAGAAAAACAGTGCAAGCGCTTTTCTGCACCACAGAGCTGGAAGGCTAAACAAACAAGTCACTACAACTGTTCTACGCATGTAGAAATAAGAAAAAAGGTGGATGTTAATATTCTTCATTAACAATTTCGTACAATAACATTATAAGGTCTGACGTTAGGTCCTAGAATAACGTTATAAGTTTATTTATAGATAGTATTAAGTACAATATAGTTTAGTCCTAACTAATGTAATGTAGAAAACGTACATGATAGTGTTATCTCTTTATTGACCTTGGGCCTAACATTAGTTAAGGATTTATAAAGTACGACCTAAATACAAGCGCACTTGCATTTCGTTTATATTTTTCTACAAATATTGTATTTAATAAAATACTGTTGCAATAAAGATACAAATTTGACAGCAAACGTTTTGCGGGTCTCTGATAGTAGGTTATAACTATTTAGTAATTTAATAATGCAGTAGAGTTTTCACTATTTTGTTATATTATTTACAACATTAACATGGTCTGAATCATTTTCTTAATATTTAAATTCTTTGTTTAACGTTTTCAACCAATCACTTCACTGACCTATTTTCTTATTTCATCCTGATATAAGTCTCCTTAAGTTTACAGACTTAACAACACTAAAATCCGACGAACAGAACTAAATACATACCATTACTTTGAAATATGTGCATTGTTTTTAGGCTATATTTCACTTAAGGTATTACATGTATCCGTGAAGTTAACGCACAACAGCGCCCTCCTTCGTATAATTATGCAAACTATGTAATTTTATATATATATACAGTCCTCAGGCGGCAACAGATTAGCTGTCCAATCATTGGAGAAAGTTAATTGGTAATAACTAAAAAAAACATTTAGTAATTAGCTAATACGAGATCGTACAGACTACTTACCATAATGACCGATATTCGATCGTCACAATCTTAATATCTAATACCATAGTTTGTTAAATACGGCGTTTAGAGGATTTTTTTTTTTATGTGGAGGGTGGGCAGAAAAAATTAACACTTTTATGTCGGTAGGAGTCACAATGTAGATAATCTAAACATCTTCCAAGACTACATCTCAGATGGGGAGGGGCCGAGCTCTTCAATGGAGGGTCCTTCTTGCCATTCTAGTGGACACGCCCCTGTCCACAACGTCTTACGTCGTTATTGCTAAAGGTATTCCGCTAACTAAATAAATCAATAACATTTATTAATTTCATGAATAGGACTTATTCTGAATAAATAAGGCTTATGTACGTTTTAGGTATTATGAAATTAATGTTTGTTTGACTGTTGTTAAACATAAAACTAAACAATGGGCTATCTGTGCTTTTCCCGCCAGGGATATTGAAACCAGATTTTTAGCGTCGTAACCCTGTAAACTTACCACTGAGCCAATCGGAGGCATAAAAGTAGTGACTAGAAAATTCGAAAGTAATTTTTACTTTCAGTATTGAATATCTGAAGATACTTTGTTACCGAGAGTGGTTATATTTTCATGGTTCACGACTGTTGCCTGGGGGTGCCTTATAATAGTGATGGACAAACCCCTCTATTCAATTAGAGTTGACAGTGGCTGCTTCTGACAAGTTGTCTTCGCTCTAGTCCATTACTTTAAAATTAGGGACAGCTGTTCCCTGATAGCCGTTGTCTTCCCTCTAATCCATCACTTTAAAATTAGGAACAACTGTTCTCTGGTAGCCGTTTGTGTAACTTCGAAGGACATTTTGGAACAAACACAAACAAACGAAATAATTGGGCTCTCCTTTTTTATGTCAATAATTGGCACATAAGTAACATACACGATCTTGTTTTAGTAGCAGTAAAGTATCTAAAAAGATTTTCTCAAATTGATAATAATTTATTTCTAGCCTGCGATGTTAACTGAAAAGTATTCTTATCTTCTATTAGTGGAGTACAGATTTTGAAACTTTTGCGAATATAGGTTGAAACACTTAAACATTACCGACGTATTTAGGATTTCATACATTAAACGAATCACAAATATTTAACCAACAATACCAATTACTAAAACTTATACGTAAAATTTCCAAACGGTGATGGGCTGCCTTGTAACAATGGGCACTCCTCGTTCTCGGCCCCCAAATACGTACATGCAAAGTTCCCAATTATTTTGTTCAACTTTTGACCTTCCCGGACTTCCGGTTATTGACCACTTTTTGTGAGGTGATTTTTGTTGTCTTTCCCTCTTTCTGACCTCGCGAGGTGAGGTCTTAGACTTCTGCTGTCCAATCTCGCTTAGCATTGTGGTTTTGGAGTAGAGTGGATACCCTACAACATCTTTACGTTGGGAAGCTCTATCCCAAGAGTGAGATCGACTTTTACCAGAAGCTATCAAGTTTCGGTTGAAAGTTTGATCAGACAAAGGATTTTCGATCAAATTGAGCATTTTAAGTTCAAAAGGAAACTCGTGGCTCCGAAATGACCGTTTTTTGGGACCGGTAGAGTTTAGACACCCGGCAAACTCTCGATGGTCTCGATAAATTTCCTTTCCAACTGCCTCTTCTTCTGTAATAGAGTGGTAGCCAGAACTATGGGACGCAGAATGAGGAAAACTTTGACTTTCAACGTTCGGAGTACACAGCTGAGATGGCAGGTCCGACAACGTCGCGCACGACGTATAACCGCTGGATTTTGGCCTGTCCGACTCCAACTGGTCAGGATTTTCAAAGTCAATTAGAAGACCACCGGCAGGATCTAATCTGCCCCGTTTCTGGTCAACGTCACTGATAAGACTAGCGTCGCTATTTTCCTCTTCCACATCTCGAACTGTAGAAAGTGGTCCCCCGTAGATAAGCCGTGAAGTGCGTGTTGATGTATTTTGACTACCTTGGTCTCCCTGAGTAAACTTAGCGAAAAATAAATTTTGTGGAGAGCTTGCCTCTTGGGTAGAGATGCTGGAATCCCCACTTGTCATCTTTTCATTACTTGTCCAACAGAACTGATACACACTTTGTGAGGCTTTTAACCGTCTTACAGATCGGTAATCTGGACTGCTACCCACTACCTCATCAGAAACCGCGCTCTGATCAGGGAAAGTCTGAGCTACTGATCGGGGTTCGAGCTTGTGTTGGGGAGTGGACGACTCACTATCAGACTCGAGGACGGCATCCGAGCTATGGGATTTCTGGATGGACTGGCGAGCTAGAGGCCTCTGCTGTGGAGGCGGCGTTTCTTCTACTAAGCGTTCTAATTCGTCACGAACATTGTCCCCCTGGTGGTGTAGAATGTTATAATTTCCGCTAGATATACTTCTTATAAGACGGCTGGTCTGAAACTTCTCCCTCAAAGACCTAAAGATATTAACAAAAAGATATTAGAGATACAGAAAGAAAATGCTTGGAAGACGAAGAGAGAGAACGACTCCCATCTGAGCTGGATTTTTACAGTTTCATCCATGTTATCACTAGCTTTGCTATTACTAAAATATCTAACAACACGTGTAATATCTTTTGTATTAGTTTATTTCAACAAATATGTTTGTTTTTAATTTTGACGCTCATACTTCATGCTGTGTTGTAGCGTACAGAGTGCATAATACTTCTCGTGATTCATGACATGCGCACGTTTTATTGACGTCACGACAGTACAAATTGCAATGTGACGTCATTTTAGTGTTTACTGATTGATTGACAGGCAACACAATACTGTGCAGTGGTGCGTGTGGTTAGAATAGGCCCCCTTTCGGGGAAATAAAAACAACAGAATATTGCGAAGGTGATAAAGAAATTTGATTTTTGGAAATAAATCGTATTAAAATATTTAGTTTTTTTATTTATTTTCTTGCCGAGGTTCGAAATAAATGTTCTTTTTCAAATCAGAAACAGACTTGTTTGTTAATGACAAATATTTTGAAGTCCGTACAAAGCTTCTCGAGTGCTATCTGCACTAGCCGTTCCTAATTTAGGAGTGATTGACTAGAGGGTGGGCAGCTAATCAACATTTTCCACCGCCAACTCTTAGGCTGCTCTTTTATCAACAAATAGTGAGCCTAACCTTCACATTGTAACGCCCCCATGGCTGAAAGGGCGAACATGTTCGGTGACGGGGTTCCCAACTTTCGACCCACTCACTGATCGCGAGTCAAACGCCCTAACCACCAAGTCTCAACTCCTGCAGGATGCTCTAAAGTAATACAATACTCGAGATACAAACACGGGATTTAACCAATATAATAAAGCCAATATGACGTAGCTAAAGAATTAAAAAAAAAAGACAAGCTATTGCTTAAAATAGAAATATGGTTAAGAAAAGATATATACAGCATATATAAATACTGTTACGTCTCTGTTCGTTTGTTAAGTTTCCGTAAAAATTCTTTCCGAAGAAACTTTAGGTTACTACGTCAAACCCTACAGCATACTGCCTACATATAAAATAGATACATGTTCGTTCTGTTACTACGTCAAACCCTACAGCATACTGCCTGCATATAAAATAGATACATGTTCGTTCTGTTACTACGTCTAACCCTACAGCATACTGCCTGCATATAAAATAGATACATGTTCGTTCTGTTACTACGTCAAACCCTACAGCATACTGCCTACATATAAAATAGATACATGTTCGTTCTGTTACTACGTCAAACCCTACAGCATACTGCCTACATATAAAATAGATACACGTTCGTTCTGTTACTACGTCAAACCCTACAGCATACTGCCTACATATAAAAT
>NW_013675865.1:0-3003 GCF_000517525.1 Limulus polyphemus
AAATTCAACACGTACACGTCAATTACTTTTAACAAATTCAACACGTACACGTCAATTACTTTTAACAAATTCAACACGTACACGTCAATTACTTTTAACAAATTCAACACGTACACGTCAATTACTTTTAATAAATTCAACACGTACACGTCAATTACTTTTTAACAAATTCAACACGTACACGTCAATTACTTTAACAAATTCAACACGTACACGTTAATTACTTTTAACAAATTCAACACAGCCAAGAGAAGTAGTATGAATTTCTCAACCATTGTTTTATATCCAACAGTACTTACCATGGGCTGAAGATGTAGACAAGTCCTCGTTGAATGGGTTCCAGGTAAGCTTCGACAATATGATGCCTAAAATTACCGACTTGTATGTATACATATCACTAACAGTAAAGGGATGGCACATACTACATAAAGTTAACTAATTTTCTATATTCCAATTCTCGTTTTTTTGTTGTTGTTGAATTTCGCACAAAGCTAATCGAGGGCTATCCGCACTAGTTGTTCGTAATTTTGAATTGATAGACTAGAAGGAAGACAGCTAGTCAACACCACCCACCGCCAACTCTTGGGCTACTCTTTCTCTCTACCAACGAATAGTGGAATTGGCCCTCACATTGTAACGCTCCCACAGTTGAAAGGGCGAGTATGTTTGATGGCAGGTTTGGGTTCAGTACTGATGTTTTATCTGTAGATAGTCATGAGTTTACAAGACTTTTTTTATTTACAGAAGAAGATAAATTCACAGTCTGTTATCCTTTATTTATCGACTTTTTTATTATGCTACTTACTTAATGGGTGGGGTCTACATATTAAATCATATTACAGAAGCGTCGGAATCGAGGTGGTGGTGCTGTAGCACATCCACTTTTACATATTCGACTTACGTTAACTATATTATTATATTAATTTTCTGAGGGGGTCATACCCCTCGATCCCCGTAGATTGATCTGCTTTCGGCAACACGGAGCTCCTTTTACTTCCAATTTCTCATTATAAACTCTGCATGTCTAGCCAAGCACCCCTCACTTCGCAACTCCTTCCTACACCACTGTGTTATGTAATTTTATGTTTTTGTTTGTAACAACACTTGGTGTCCAAAACAAGTAAGATGTAATTTAAAATGGAGGAACTTAGGAATGACGTGTCGGAGCTTGCATTCAGTAAGGAAGCAAATATCGAGATTAAATATCGTGCCTGTGAGAAATGGGTCTTTAAAATTAAGAAAGTTAATCTCGATATTTGCTTCCTTACTGAATGCAAGCTCCGACAAGTAAGATGTAATTACCCATCTTCTGTCCAGGATTCTCCCAAAGAAACGAGTTGAATTAATTGCAATATTGATGGTAATTCTGTTTCCATTTTTATTGTGACTGATATACAACCCTCTAACCAGCAAAGTTATGGACCCACAAGCATCGGGGTGCATAAATTATTTAGAAAAATGGGGTCAAAATCGATGGGATTACGTCTGCAATTCTCTGGCTAGGTAATGTCGAGTATTTTTTTCTTCATAATTCATGTTTTCTTGGAATATGGTAACACAGAAATGGCCGTAATTTTAGTGGCATTGATATAAGGAATTATATACAAACGGTATATGAATTTTTTGAGAACATACTAAATTAAGTATCAAAAAATTTAGTAAAATAGTCTTAGGCCTAACGTATTTATTAATTTCAAACTTCCGAAATTTGTGAACAGTTTTCATGAACAAACATTATTACTGTCCCACTTTTCAGATCCCTGTCCCGTGTCTCATCTACCTTAATGTTACATCAGAACAACCTTGTCCCGTTGTTCGTGTATTTAACGGTAAACCAACACAACCCTTCATCAGTCTTTTGTTGAAGAATGACTCACCATATGAGAAAAACGTGACCTATCATAGAGAATAGCGACGTGGCTAAAGGAGGCATAAACAATATTTTTAACATCTGCTGAAGCTAGAATCAAAATTAATCCTTTCAGACGAAATGGATAAACAACTCAGCACTCAGTCAGGATCCCCAAACTTCCACCCCTCCAAATCATGGACTCCACTATCTGGTGTTTTTTTTTTTCGTTCTCTATAACAGGAGCACGTGCAGGAAAGTTTGGGGAGGGGGGGTCTACTAAGTGGGATGAGGTGCGATTTCATTTGGATTTAATTATTCTGGAATCGCTCTTACAAAAGAATAAAACATACCAACTTGTGTTTCAAACTCATTTTAATATTCTCTGGTACGAAAAACTCGAGAGGTGAGGAAAATATAAAAACAATAATCATGTGTATATATATATAACTAAATAAATGATAACAGTAGATGTTTCTGGAACTTCTGTCGCATATTGTGGCGTTATTATTTTCATACAAAGTTACGATATAACTATTGGCTACCGTTTTTCAGTGTTATTTTTCAAGCCTTTATTCGCACTGCTTTTTGTTATTATTCAATATTATGTGACCAAAGAAACTGTGAGATGTTCGTGTCAAATTTCTCCGTCCCCATGACTGTGTGAAAAACCTAACTTTCTCTTAAAAATAAAAAAATAAATTGTTCTGAATATCTAATCATTAAAAAGTCATTGACTGTTAGTTGTACTGAATTCTAAAAATGCGCGAATTCGATCAGAATGGTTAATCTTGGGAATAATTCGAAATGATAGGACTTTCTTTCGTTGTTTTGTAGTAAGCACAAAGCTACACAATGAATTATCTATGCTATACCCAACACAGGTATCGAAAACCGGTTTTATAAAATTTCCACGTAGTGCTCCCCTGATAATCTGGAGCACTTATAATGCTAAAATTTGGGGTTCGATCTATGCAGTGGACACGGTGCAGATAGCCCATTGCGTAGTTTTGTGCTTAAAACAAATGTATTGTTGCGTATCTGCTTGTTTGTTAATTTCCGGTAGAAATTCTTTCCAAGGAACTTCAGCGATACAGGTCCTTTCTTGATTAAACCAGTTTATTCTTCCCGATACAAACTTTTAGTACACAGTA
>NW_013675865.1:3013-4121 GCF_000517525.1 Limulus polyphemus
GGTCCTTTCTTGATTAAACCAGTTTATTCTTCCCGATACAAACTTTTAGTACACAGTAATTCTACAATAAGTACGTTTCTCGTCACTTTTAACTTAACAACTTATATAATACACGCTATAAATCACAGCGATTCACAATCTCGATAACTTCGCTCTCGACGAGTACAAAACACACACATTATATTACGCCGCTGGCTTTCGCTGCCAGGCCTATATACAAAAGAAGAGGGCATATCGGACAAACTCGGGCTCTTCCCCGATAATTCGAGAAACTTCACGCACGCTACCAGCGTCACGTGACTTCCGCTGTCGTAATAGTATAAACAAGCTCCATAGTGCAACTATATATGTACTTGACATCTGGTGTTTATTTTCGTCCACTTTTTCAACTTTCGGAACTTGTTTGTTTGTAAGTAAGCACAAAGCTATACATTGGGGTATCAGTGTTCTGCTCACCACGGGTATCGAAACCCGGATTCTAGCGTTTTAAGTCCGCAGACATACCGCTGTGCTACTGGGGGGCACGACATAAGGAAACAATTATTAGCTTGTTTTAAAAATTTTGCGCAAACCTATAAACGGATATCTACGCATAGCTTTCCTCAATTTTGAATTGATAAACTAAAAGGAAGGCAGCAACTCAACTACACCCACCTCCAACTCCTTGCCTGACTGTATAGTAGTTGAATTTAACTGTTACCTTTATAATGCAGCCAAGAACCCTGGGATTCACAGTTTGAGCACGCTAGTCAGTAGGCCGAGTCCGTTCCAGGCGACGGTATAAGAAAAAAACAACAACAACAAAAATACAGAAAAATTTAGCAGTGTGAAACATTTAAAATTCATTTATTAGTAGCTAAAACACTACTTTTTACCTCCATAATTTCATAAAACTAGCACATTTCGTGTGCAAGGAGTCAGGATTGGCCTAATGGTTGTTATTCCTTAACTATGAAACTAGCACAATTCGTGTGCATGGAGTCAGGATTGGCCTAATGGTTGTTATTCCTGAACTATGAAACTAGCACATTTCGTGTGCATGGAGTCAGGATTGGCCTAATGGTTGTTATTCCTGAACTATGAAACTAGTACAATTCGTGTGCATGGA
>NW_013675865.1:5121-6569 GCF_000517525.1 Limulus polyphemus
GAAACTAGCACAATTCGTGTGCATGGAGTCAAGGTTGGCCTAATGGTTGTTATTCCTGAACTATGAAACTAGCACAATTCGTGTGCATGGAGTCAGGATTGGCCTAATGGTTGTTATTCCTGAACTATGAAACTAGCACAATTCGTGTCCATGGAGTCAGGATTGGCCTAATGGTTATCATTCCTGAACTATGGGACTAGCACAATTCGTGTCCATGGAGTCAGGATTGGCCTAATGGTTGTCATTCCTGAACTATGGGACTAGCACAGTTCGTGTGCATGGAGTCAGGCTTGGCCTAATGGTTATCATTCCTGAACTATGGGACTAGCACAATTCGTGTCCATGGAGTCAGGATTTGCCTAATGGTTGTCATTTCTGAACTATGGGACTAGCACAATTCGTGTGCATGGAGTCAGGATTGGCCTAATGGTTATCAGAAAGTTTCCAGCACTGCACATTCCGCATTTTCACCTGTAGGTGCGTTATAAAAATGATAATCAATCCCACAAGTCGGCCGCGAACAGTCGTGTAGGTAGTGGGTGCTGCGGTTCTAAATGAGCCTTGAGGGTCTCTGACCTGGCCGTTTACCCATATGACGGATAAGGAACCATTCAGGTGGAAAATACAAAATGCTGTACACAGTTTGTAAGATTTTATGAAATATGAAATAACGACTGGTGAAAAAAAAACCGTCAAGGCTAAGAAAGTGACAAGCAAGTCCAATGATAGTCATTTGAGAAAATATTGAACTATAAACATCTTCCTCTAAAAATATCAAAAAACAATATGATAAAGCTTTTTTTTTATCCCAGAAGCAGACAGTAAAAGTACAGTACTATATCATTATAACGCTACCATCGTTAGCCATGTGCACTCGAGAGTGATGTAGGTGTTGAGCGTTATAACCAACTGGTCAAGAAGGCACTCATGCTGAACTAGAACAGACAGATTCAACAGACTACTAAAGCAATTAATTAAATAAAATAGCTGTATATTTACATAGGGGAAATTGATATAAAAATAGCATACATAAGATAAAATAATATAAGAAAATATCAATACAAACTTTTCCCAATATTTCAGAAACAAACCATACTCGTGTTCACTTATTTACTAAATTAAAAACGTCTGATACTTTAGTCTGATTCATTTGGTTTCGAGTCTCTTTCCCGAACGTAAGATAGAGCGTTTCGTATATGCATAACAATTCCTGGAATACCCACTGGTTGTCGCTCCACCAATGTAAAACTTCTTCGAGATGTTTAGTTTCACGTAGACAATCCTCGATGTTTTCATCTTCGTCAACTCAAGTCTTCACTTGTGCCTCTACCTTCCAACCAAGCCATAATGTTCATGACCTTCCGCTATAGTCTGTCTTCCATTACCTCTGCCAACAATATAATACACCACACTGGTTAATTGTTTTTTTTTTCACGATAGTTTTTTTG
>NW_013675865.1:7503-19798 GCF_000517525.1 Limulus polyphemus
TAATAAGGCAGTACTGTAGTTTGGTTTTCTTGTTAAAGGAGTTATCACAGCGTTATAATAAGGCAGTACTGTAGTTTGGTTTTCTTGTTAAAGGAGTTATCACAGCGTTATAATAAGGCAGTACTGTAGTTTGGTTTTCTTGTTAAAGGAGTTATCACAGCGTTATAATAAGGCAGTACTGTAGTTTGGTTTTCTTGTTAAAGGAGTTATCACAACGTTATAATAAGGCAGTACTGTAGTTTGGTTTTTTGTTAAAGGAGTTATCACAACGTTATAATAAGGCAGTACTGTAGTTTGGTTTTTTGTTAAGCGCCAAGCTACAACAAAGTAGTTATCTGTGCTGTGCCCACCATGAGTATTGTAACCCGAGTTATCGGGAGGCAGGTAGTTTGACAAATGCTAATTTGATTATTATTTTCATCACCAGAAAAGTTGTTCTTGCACACCAAGTGTAGTCAGGTTACATGGAAAGGATGGAACATCGTGCATGTGTGAGTTTGAAGAAGGAAACGGTAAGTGTGTTTTCTAACCAGATCGTTCGATATTTCGTTTTGAAAACGTACAAATAAACACTGTAAATTACAATTTTTTTATAGCACTCGCGTGTTTAGAGATGAATAGCAGTTACTTTTTTTTATACTTTTGTGGTATTAATACATTTACTTTTACAACATATTTTTTTTTAGGTTTAAGTGGGAACATAGTCATATGCCATCGTACCTTCAAAATTCAGTTTATAATATTACTTATTACTAAAAGTACATTTCATTGGTATATACTGGCTCGCATTAAAACTGTCGTGGAAGTATTATAGAAGAATATAAGTGTGTGTGTGTGTGTGTGGTGGGGGATTTCAGACTAAAGCAAAAGGGACAAACAATCAATAGATTTAAATAAATTTCTAGATTTATCAAGTCCTTCTAGTTGTTCCTGTTATTGTACAGGAGGGATATCCCACACACGACCTTCAGTGATAGATCCTTAATCCACAGAAATTTGTGACTTCCCTCTTTAGAAAGTGAACTTTATCTTTTTCTATCTGAACTTCAATTATTTTCGTTTCAACATAGAATACCATTACATGGACTTCTTTAGCCATTGTTTCAACCGAGGACACGGTACTTGGACTTCCTCAGCCTTTTTTTTTCCGAAACATGTGGCTGTTTTAATAATGTTGGTTTTTGCCAGAGGCTTCGCTAGGCACTGGCATACGAGGCCCGTGCCACGAATCCCCAGATGGTGTCTTGAAAAAAAAACATGATCGATATCATACTGAAACGCCCAAAATTCTCGCGCTTCTGGCAGTGTCGGAGTCTAGCTTGATCACTGTACACTTTGATTTACGGAAAAGGACTATACTGATGTTCATGTATTACTGCATATGTCTAGTTTAGAGAGAGAGGGAATCCAGTGGTTAAGCACAGTTTATTGGATTATATCCAGGAACAATGGGTTTATCTCTGGAATATATATATATATATATATATATATATATATATATATGGACTGTGGGTTTATCTTTGAAATAAGTCCAGAAACTCTGGGCTTATTTTTGTTATATATCTAGGAACTGTGGGTTTTTCTCTGGAATGTATTCAGGAACTGTTGGTTTATTTTCGAGTTACATCCAAGAAAGATGAAAGTGGGCTTATCCCTGAAATATAAGGAAATTTGAATTTATCTTTTAGTTACATCCAAGAAGGAGGCAGTGGGTTTATTTCTGGACTATATTCAGGGTCTGTGGGTTTATCTGTTCACCTCTAATATTTGTTCTATTTATAGCTGACATTTACTTACGATATTGTTAGGTATTTTCAACATTTTGTGAGTAATGTATATAAAACAAGTTTGTCATATTTGTCATAGGTGGCCTGTGATTTACGCAAAAGTTAAGTTAATTTACACAATTTCCCCAAAAACTTAAAAACACTAAACCTAAACATTTAATTAAAATGGGATTACTATAAACGAAGAGTAAAAATGTTCAATCATCAAGAATTTGTTTTCTAAAAAGTTAGTAGTAGAGATTTCGCCATTAAAAATCTTGATATATAAAGATAGAAAATGTCCACGAGAAACTTGGAGATCAATTCGAATACTCTGCTTCGTTTGTTGTTTGCAGTTCATGCCCTAGTTTACCCAAATCTTATCCTGAGAGGGCACGACATTGAAATCGTTCCCAACGTGATAAGCTTGGAAGAATGCATCTGGCTCTGTGCTAAAGACAGCCGTTGTAAGTCTGCTCGGGTGAACATGTGGGGAGGAACCTGGCAGTGCTACATGAAGAATAATAACCACGAGGATTCACCCGACGACTTTGGAGGGGTGAACATGGGCCTTTATTTCTACCTGGTTGGCCGATAATAGTTAATCAAAGCTTTTGAAAAGGACTTTAACCAATAAACGGTTACAGAAACACTGGTGTGTGTGTGTGTGTGTGTGTAGTTGTATCTGACGTCACCATATACATCATCATACTGATCTTGCCTAATTTCCTCAAACATACTCGGAAATATATCGTAAAATGCTTCCAACATATATTCATCACCACTGATGACCAATGGTCAGTCATGAGAAAACTGTCAGGGAAATATTTTCAAAAGAAACTTTTGCAACTAAATCATTTTAGTGTCTCAGTTGCACTAAGACAACTACTGTAAACAGATATTTAAATCTAAGTTGTTACATATTATGGTTTGCTTTAGAATTTTCTCGCAAAGCTACACAAGTTTTATCTGCTGATGGATGTCTCTAGTTTTGAACTCCTGGACGAGTGGGATGGCATTTGGTTAAAAGAATCCTTTTGCCAAATCATATCTAACCAAATGGTGGTATTTGACAGTCACTCTTATAAATCACCCACAAACCCAAAGTACAGAGCACATCATAAATCGTAGGATTCATAGTACAGACATACTAAACACCAGGCCACGCCTGGTCCTATACAATAAAGAATAAGATTTGTGTAAAATTTGGTTTTCTTTGAACCAAATCTATTAATGCATGATAACAAAACTGATTAGTTGATACAATAATTTACAAAAAATGTAGATTTATTGTAGAATCTGTGGATTTAAAATATTGTTTATAACAGGCACATGTACTTGTAAAGTTGTCAGTGTGTAAGTTCAGAAAATGTTCTACTTCGAAATATTTATGTCAATCAACAACGTGGTAAACATAACTTCAATCTACAAAAAATCACAAGACCAAATTTGTCTGAATGTGACATGTTTTTCATTGATCAACAACAACAAAAAGGACAATGACTTCAGAAGAAATAAATATTACCAACATAAGAATATTAACACAGGTGTAGCTTTTAAATGTGTTAACGTAAGTTTTTTTTTATTTGGATTTTCTGTTGAGTGAATTTATAATCTTAAACATTTTTGGCAATGTTACACTCATAAAACTTCCTAAAGACCCTGTGAAGAACAAAACCATCATTTACAATATTCTCTGTTCTAAAGATCCAGTGAAGAACAAAACCAACATTTACAATATTCCCTGTCCTAAAGACTCGCTGAAGAACAAAACCAACATTTACAACATCCCTTGTCTTAAAGATCCACTGAACAAAAAATCTACCATTTACAATATTGCCTTGTCTTAAAGATCCACTGAAGACTGAAACTACCATAGTAGTTAGGGTACAGATTGCGCGCCTCGCCGTTAGAGGGTGCCACTAACACTCGTGTGTGTTGGTCTCAGGTGCTAAGGGGATTATGATGTCTGAAATAATTAAACTGAATTTTTTGAATAATTGTTTGCTATCATATATAAACTATATATAATTTTACATACTCAGTTGAAATAGACAATTTGTATGAAAGCTAATCCAATAAAATTATAAATTATTACGTTTATAGTACATTAAGTTTTCTCAAGGATGTATCATGGTATATTGAGTTATAAGAACACTGAATTGTATAATTCGTGTTACAGAAAATTTGGGAAATAATCACTTGATATATAATTGAAGGTGTACATTTGGAAAGGTTTCAATGAAAGATATGAAAATATAATTTCTGGTTTATAGAAACTTAAATGTTACTTGGTACAGACAAACACAAGGTAAAATTTGTCATGAGTAATAAATGACCGCATGGCGACCTCCTAACAAATGGCTGTCTTGATGTCAGCATCCACACCATTTGTATGAGTGACAATGTGACAACCTACTAACAAACAGTGGTCTTGACGTCAGACAGTTTCAAGGTCTATTGAAGAAGAATTTTTAATTGTATGGAATTTCATGTAAATGGTAGTTATTGCTATTATAAATAATAGTAAAGTCAAACAGTAAGTCGGAGTTTTGATGCAAGGTTATCCATTTTGAAAGTCTTGTATCAAGGGCATCATTGTACTGAAATATGAGAAAAATTATTTTTTTCAAAATTTGGGCAAAAACACTGTTCCAGCGAAAATATGAATTTTTTTTTTGAAAAATGTAAAAAAGTGCTTTTTTGACATAAAATTAATAGATAAATATCGGATAGTGCTTATTTCCACGGAAAACTCAAAATTGAGATATTATGACCCGTGAAAAACTAAAAAGAATTGAACTTTGGCTAACCCAGAGTAAAAACAATCTAAAGGTGGAGTTTATTTTATAAGAAGACGTCATGGCCTTTTAGATGTTCATATTTTGTTTGAATAATCTTATTTTTAAAGCTGTTCTTTTTTTACAATATAACTGAAGACAAAAAACCCCGGTAAAATCGAAGATAGCCGAAATTTTCATAACAGATTATGAAATAACTATTGGGAGTTTTGATGAAAGGATATGCATTTTGAAAGTCTTATACCAAACCCATCCTTGTATTGAAATATGAGGAAAAACAATTTTTTTCTTCAAAATTTCGAAAAAAAACAACAAAAAAACAAAACATGGGCTATAATAGCCTTGGCTGTTTCGGCGAAAATATGAATTTTTTTGAAAAATTAAAAAGTTCTTCTTTGACGCAAAATTACTAGAAAAATATCACATAGTGCTTATTTCGTTGGAAAACTCAAAACTGAAATATAATAGCATTGAAGAAAAATATTATGACCCTTGAAAAACTAAAAAGAATTGAATTTTGCTAACCCAGAGTAAAAATGTAATGAGTAGCACTCTGGTGGCCATAATTGTTGGAGTTTCAATTAAAACTACTTGTTACACCAAATTTATTTATTGGAAGATTTGTTGTGACGAGTGGAGCCACAAGCCGTTAACTAGAGGTAGCTTACAGTTAGACTAAAGAATTAGTCTCAGGCCAATAGTGAACACTTACAATAACTTTTATTAATCATTAATTCATCTAACTAACAGTTAATAAAGACAAAACTTCGTTTATGACTAACAAACATAAAATGGACTTTAACTCGATTAAAATACTTGTAATATCTTCAGTATACACTTTCATTAATACACATAGATATATTTCAACATAACATTTTATAAAACATTGGTATTAACTGACTGAGAGAGGATAGTAAAGTTTACTTATAATGGTGTTGTATTCGGAAATCGAATAACATTAGAAACCTTCAGGTTGCCCAAGAGAGTGACTTTTCCAGCTTCCAGAGGAACTCTTTCTGAATTCCGGAGAACTGACATTTCAGTCTCCGACATGGGTTTATAAAGCAAATTTTCTGTGTATTATCTCGATCATCTAAATAGGACACAGCATCACCTGCAAGTAGTCCTGTGATCCTATTGGACACTTTAGGGGAATCCCTGGGCTATTTACTTGTACTGCTACACCCATGTGCTGTGAGTAATATTGCCTCAAAGTGCCGATATTGCTCGCTAAACCAAACTCTTCTGTAGCTTTCCTAGTTCTAAAGGGTTGAGGTCAAACTGTCACAAGTTCTAGTACACTCATCTCGTTTCTAGGCAATGCTTCTTACATAGCTTAACCTTGTTTTTCTAGATCATCCACGTTTCTTAATTGTTTACAAAAACGTTGAAGCAATTGTAAATTCCCTCGAAAAAAACCCAATTGCTTCACTCCTCCTCCCTTAGAAAAATTTTATCATCTAACCATTGTCTTTACTTCTCTCTCTCAATCAATGAACACTTACATCATAGATAGATACATCCAAATACTACCTCTGTTAAACACAGCTATATGGTTATACAATACATATTAGATTATCATAATACAAAGTGGTTAATATATTTAGAGAAATAACATTCCAATAACTCTCAAGAGGAATACACAAATTAATGATCTAAACAACTATAAGTGTCATTTATAAATTTCAACAGAAGTTCTGGAAGGTGTTCCAGTCACAGTAGGTAATCACTCATACAGTGTGCACACCTTCCAGTATGCGCAGTGTTTATGTAGCTACTGATGGTAATTGCAAAACAGCCTTCCAGGACAGTCTAAATGTCGATATGCTGGACAACCGTATTCCACAAGGTCGATACACTGGATCCTCAGTTGATGTTGTAGTGTCCTAGCCTTCTCCCTTTCTTTGGTGTAAATCTTTACGTAATCTTCACAGTTCTTAATATAAAGGAGATCCATAAACGAGTGATCTCCATCCCTCCATCGAATATCGTGTAAGTACGTCGTACACCAATCAATGTGTCGGCGATATTCCATACTTAGGTGATCTTCCAGAAATGGTGGTCAAGAACAAAACACATCGGTCCACCCGGAATGGCAATCCTTGATAGCTAGTTCTTTAATCCAGTAGTTCCCGTTCACCTAGAAACCTTCTACTTCTATTATTGCTACTCTTTGTCCTTGTTGCCTATGGTCATAAAGCATTATTACTGATTGTTCTTGTGAAGACCATTTAGTCACGCCACTTGATCCATTCTCATCTCGATAACACATTTGTATATTCACTCACACACCACATAACCCATGCACTTTCTCAGGCACTTCATTCAAATCACAAACACTGGCAATCTGTCCTTTGTTGATAAAAGTTTCTGTCCTTCCACATAGCTTATTTCTGGACTCGCTGTTACTGTCTGACTGTCTGTTTTCATCATTTGGTTTTTTCGTCACTTTGTTTATTTCTTACTTCTGGTCACTGTCTATTAATTTCTGTCATTTCTCGAACTTTTTCTATACCTAATAATTTTGCCTATCAATTTTGACTATTAACATTATTTGATAATCAACTATCCTCGCCAGTTGGTTATATCTAATCAATTTTGTAATCATCTAAATAATCAAGCTATACCCTGATTAGATGGGGCCTACTCATTCTGGTCTACTATTTCAGTAGCTTCTGAATATTCAGACAAATCATTATTGCCTGATCTTGTTCTTTTCTTCTGTCTAGCTTTACATAGCCCATCTAATGCCATTAACTTTAATAAAGCCAATTCATCTATTTTGATATACAACATTATGCTTACTAGTATTACTACTAAACATAAGGTTATCATCACTGAGTTTCCAGCTGTAGCTCGTAATTGATCCTTAAGAAATCCTTAAGACTCAACCCTGACTTTCTAAGAGGTAAATGTTTAGTGTCCTATAATAAATCTGTTAGTCCTTTAATATCTGTCTCTATATCTATACTCTGAATTAACTGTAATTCCTTTTTAGTTAGTAGTTCTTGTAATTCTGGAATCCTTATATTTAGTCTAGTCCCTATGTATTTAGTTTCACTTCTAAAGTTAGACAGTAAGGTGATACCTTGACCATGAGCTGAACAGTTTCTAGCTAATTTTAGATAACCACTATTGTTTAACTTAATTACCCTAGTATGGTAATCAAATTGATGTACGTTTGACTTTGGACATACAACTGATAAAGTAAGTTCATCTTTAACATTAAATAACCAAGTTCCTGGAGTTCTAGTTTTATAAAAATATAATGATTTAGGAATAATTATTCTTTTCTCACATAGTTCAGATATTCTATTCTTTAATTCCTGTGAATATCACATAATTACAAGTTATAATAGGTACTGAATAAATACCTGAGTTAGGATCACAAACTGTAATAGGTCCAATTTAACATATCCTCTTCTGTCATTTCAAGCAATGTATGGTTTATAATTTTCTATAGTTAAAGCTAATGAATGATTTATTATTATTGGTAAGGATATAATCTTATACAGTTTAAACATTCTGTAAGTTGTTTTTAATGGTATTTCTATAAACATTCTTAGAGTATCCTTAACAGCGGCTGTCTTTATGTCAGCCCATGTATAATACATATAAATTTGGTCACTATGAGTAGGTATTACAAACTGTAAGTATGGAAGTAATCTCTTTTCAGTTTCGTCTAACACTCTTTCTAATTTATTTGGTGGTAAAAAGTAAGAACTCAGCTTTTTATCTGCAGCTACATATAATGCTTGTATTAACTTAGCTAACTCTGTTCTGCTACTTCCTACAGTAAAAGATAACTATTGTAGATTGTTCTGAATCACAGTGTTAAAAACTAGCATTTCCATTCCTGCTTTATGTAACTCAGTTTGTCTTACTCTAGTGTGTATCAATGCATTAGTAATATTTACTAAAGCTTCAGATACTTTTCTAATTTCTTGGTCATGTAATTCAATCGTCTGATTTAATGAATTTATTATAGTTGCTTGTTCTCCTATTAAATGAATCATTTCTTTAGAAACCTGTCTCTGTTGTTCTACCTTATCATTTAAGTCTTGTAAATCGTCAGTGGTTGCTGTTCCAAATATAAATTTTAGAATACTTCCACCTGCATTTATCAAACCTCGTCTCTGTCTAGTTCTGTCGATATAGATACTCTATCCTGAATATCTTTTAATTCTAGTAATAGTTCACCTATCTCGTCATAATATTGTCTAATGAAGGTCTTGTAATTTTCAATTAGTCCTTCCTGTAATATCCTAGCTAACTGTAATATAGATGTCCCTTGATTTCTCATGTGATATAATGTCACATTATCTGAACCTTCTTCACTAAAACTGACATGAGTTTTTACATTCAAGGATTTCTCAAACAATACCAACTCTTCTTGTGATCTTATCAGTAACCTAAGGTACTGTGGAAACGGTATATCTTCCACAATTATCCATTTATCACCAGATAATATGAAGTTACCTTCTTCAACAAAGATTACACTTACCTTATTTTCTACTGACACAATACTCACATTCTGTCCGGTTCCAGTCTTCGTCAGCAACAGTATAAGAATCCTAAAGATATATCTACTAAATAATACGATTAGTTATAATACTTATATAATATCTGAATATTTTATCATATAACAAATATTGATATATTTTATATTCTATTTTTCTTATTTACAACTTTGCAAGTAACCTATCATGTTATTAAAAGCATTAATAACACTGGCTTCATAAGATACAGCATTAACTGTATTTACGTGCTCTTAGGTTTGTGTAAGACTACTTGTGGATTGAATCATACTCATTTCTTTTGTCACTTCCGGTTGAGTTGATATAGGACCTCGTGATCTAAGATTATAATCATGGGTCACTAAATCAGCTTGTGTCATTAATAGGGTACTAGGGATATTATCCTCAGTTATTTGGTTATTATCCTCATTGTTAGCTGTGGTATCTTCTGTTGTTATTAACTTATCACCTAGTATTATGTTATCATCTCTTTCTAATCTCGGTATTTCTGGTTCTGGTTCTATTATTTCTTCTTCATCATAAAAAGATGAACCAAACTCATTCAAGTTATCAGCCTCTTCCCGAATACCCTTATCTTGTTCTGTTTGTTTAGTTTCTTCTTCTACACACTCGTATTGATAAGGCTTATAATATTTTACCTTCTTTAACCTGTTAACATGTACTAACTGTTTGTTTAGTTTCTTGTTCTACACACTCGTATTGATAAGGCTTATAATCCTTTACCTTCTTTAACCTGTTCACATGTACTAACTGTTTGTTTAGTTTCTTGTTCTACACACTCGTATTGATAAGGCTTATAATCTTTACCTTCTTTAACCTGTTCACATGTACTAACTGTTTGTTTAGTTTCTTGTTCTACACACTCGTATTGATAAGGCTTATAATATCTTTATCTTCTTTAATCTGTTCACATGTACTAACTGTTTGTTCTTTCCATAGATCTCTTGAATTTCAAAATTAAATGGACTAGTCTGTTTCAAGACTCTAAAAGGACCTTTCCATAACTTTGCTAAATTTTTAGTATTTCCTTTTTTAACTATTGGGGTATATAATAACACTTTATCTCCTAACTTTATATCACTAACCTGTGCCTTTTTATTTATTTGCTTTTCTCTACTTTCAGCAGCTTTAGTTAAATGTTTGTTAGCTAACTCAAATGCTATTTGCATTATCTGTAGTAATTTTGCCTTATAGTCATAAGCTATTGCACGACTATTTTTCTTAGGAGCCAATATCTCTTGCATAGGTAAGATAACATCTCTACCATGCAATAGAAAGAATGGACTTTCCTGAGTTGACTCGTTCTCAGCACTTCTGTAAGCTAACAATAACAAGGGAATCTGCTCATCCAAGTTTTTTTTATCCTTCTCACAATATTGAGAGATCATATCTAACAAAGTTCTATTAAATATTTCTACTAAACCATTAGCAGCTGGATGATAAGCTGTGGTTTCGATTTTATTAACACATAAGAATTCACAAACTTCCTTCATTAACTTAGAAATGAAGTTACTACCTCTATCTGTTAATAGATATTGGGGTATACCATGTTTAGCTATTATGTGATTTACAAAAGCTATAGCTATTGTTTCTGCATCCTGATCAGGTAAGCATATAGCCTCGGGAAACCTGGGTAAGTATTCTGCGATTAATAACACGTATTTGTTTCCTGCGTAGAACGCAGGCAATGGGCCTGATATGTCCATAGCTACTAGCTGGAAAGGTGTCATTAAACTCTGCATTTTCTGTAAAGGAGCGTTCCTCAAATGCCGACTGGTTTTTCGTTTCTGACATTCTAAGCACGATTCACAGTACTCCTGAATGTCTTTCCGCATGTTTAACCAAAAGAACTTTCTGTTTATTCTACTATACGTTTTAGCAAAAGCTAAGTGTGCTGCAAAAGGTGTGACATGATATGTTTTCATGACCTTTGTTTTCTCAGTTTAACTGATACGGCTATTTGTAAAGACCTACTGTCCTTAATTTTTCTACATAAAATATCGGAATCTAACATGTATTCTGTTTCTTCTCCTTGCGTTACCTTATTGCGCAAGTAATTTATTTCTGGATCTTTCTTTTGCTCACTAATTGCATGATCTAAGTCCGAAATTACTTCTAATTTGTTTTCATGTTCAGGTTGTACTTCTTTTATCTGATTGATTGTTTGTTTTTCTATAGTTTCGTTATTTTCTACTCTGATTCTACTTAAAGCATCTACGTTAAAATGTTTTTACCTGGTCTATGTATTATTTCAAAGTCATAATCTTGTAGTTATAAAGACCATCTAGCTAATCTAGAAGAGGGGTCTTTTAATGTCATTAACCATTTTAACAGTGCATGATCTGTAATAATGGTAAACTTTCTGCCGTATAGATAGCAACGGAAGGTTTTAATTCCATGTACTACAGCCAAGCACTCTTGTTCTGTAACTGAGTAATTTATTTCAGCTTTTCCTAACTGTCTACTCTGATAAGCTATAAAGTGTTCTTTGCCATTTTCTTCTAACTGTGATAAAACTGCACCTATAGCTAAACCTGAAGCATCTGTGCTTAAGATAAATTTTTTACTGAAATCTGGGTAGCTTAGGATTGGCGCTTTTAATAAAGCTTCTCTCAGTTTTTCGAATGATTCCTGTCTTTTATCTGTCCACTGAAATTTTGTTTCTTTATTAGTTATTTCAGTTAGAGATTTTGCTAATAAAGCAAAATGTGGTATAAATATTCTATAGAATTCTACAAATCCTAAAAATGCACGAATATCTTTTACTGTTTTAGGTAGTGAATAGTTTATACAGACTTCTAACTTTTTAGGGTCTAGTTTTACACCGTCTGCGGTCAATTAATAACCTAAGTATTCTACCTCATTTTTCAAAAACTGACATTTACTTAGATTAAGCTTTAAGTTTGCTTTTCTTAACCTATCCAATACATGCCTTAACCTATCTAATTTTTCTTCAAAACTTGCAGCAAACACTATAACATCGTCTAAGTAACAAAAACATTCGGAATCTTGCAAGCCTGATAGTACAACATAAGTATAGTATAGTGTTGCGTCAGCGAGGTCACGTGACTAGTATCACGCCACCTCTTTCTAGAAATATCCTGTTCCTTCAAGAATGCCCTAGCATTTACTAGATATATGTTAGTCTTGTATATATAAGACGTTCACAACGTGACGGGACAACAGAGGT
>NW_013675866.1:0-2883 GCF_000517525.1 Limulus polyphemus
TAAATTATCCATGAACATCAAATACATCAGTCCATGTCAAGTAATCTAACTGATTAAACATCAAATACATCAGTCCATGTCAAGTAATCTAACTGATTAAACATCAAATACATCAGTCCATGTCAAGTAATCTAACTGATTAAACATCAAATACATCAGTCCATGTCAAGTAATAAGTCCGTTATTACTGTTTTTTTATTATCCCAATAATCAGTTAATTAATTGTCATGAAAATAATCAACTAATTGAAATATTGCTACTATCTTTGTTTGGTAATAAGCAAACAGCTACTTATGAGCTGTCAGTTTGTTGGACTTTGATGACTGAAGGAGGGATTTGCCATTATACTTCTTCACCCTGTGTTTGTTATGTTAAAGCTGCTAAGTCACTAAGCTGTCACTAAGTTTGAGCTACTTACTATAGGAAAGGCACCTGGCTGGCAACATTCACCATTAACTTTTCTGTTTCTCTGCTTGTACCTACTTTGGTTTGAGGAACACCGTACTGATCAATTAATAAGGTTGTTGATTAATCAATTAGCAATTACTAGCTCTGTTTGAAAAATACAAATTGCTTATAAAAGTAACACATTATAAAAGTTTGGCATATAAACTATTATTTTTGTAATGACTGTACCAGGTTTTTGTTGCTACAATGAACAGATTGGACAGATGAACATAAAATTTACTAGGTCTGACAGTCATACCAAACCTAATAATTATCCAGACTTGTCAGTGCTGCATTGCAAAAATAGTTATGGTTGCCTTGTGATTTAATTTGTAAATATCACTAACTTGTTTCCAGAATTGTTTATTATGAAAAAAATGTTTTTAAAAATTTGATACTTCTGTAAAAATAGTTTTTCTTCTGTGCTTAAATTATATTATTTTTATTAATGGGATTTCACTAGCCAGTAACTTTTTCATTTTATTTCAAGCTCTCTTTGTAGAACTACATTGTTTTTTAAAGCTAGACAAGTTTTATTCTGTTTGATTCAAATAATGTATTTCTTATTTAAAATGTTGTTTTTTTCAAAGTTTTTCTTTTCATCTCATTTTCAGCCGAACGAAGACATACATTTCACAGTTCTTGTGACAATGTTGTTGACATAACAAGGCCTCCTACTACCAGTTCAGAAAACATTTTCACTTTTAATGATTTTGTCGATTATCAGGATAGAACTGGTTTCTCTTCCACATCCTCTATTAGTGATACTCCAAAAAGTTTATTGGAAAAATACAGTAACTTGAATCATCAGGCAAGTTTCGACGGAGATATTCAACATGTATCATAACTAAATAGTGTGTTTCAAAACAATAAAACTGTTTAACCTACTCTTTATCAATTACAGATCATCTTCAGGTAAGCTTTCAATAACTGTGTTTAGTGTTTCAGACAAGTGTTCAAAAGAAACTTTAGGTAACGTGTTATTCAAATGGTAAAGTATCTAAACCATCAGATAGTGTTTTATAAAGGTTGTTTATGTTCTAACTCTGATATTATACAACTAGCTTTCTAGATGACATTGGCTAATTTAACTTTGAGAAATTTTACACTGTTAGTATTTTGACACAACATCAAAGAAAGCAACAAAAAAGATTGAATGTATTGTGTTCAACAAAAATCACATTGATGGGCAGTTGGGATGTATTTGCCACATCATCATACATGTCCCTGAGTTCAATTATTTGAGTAGCTTTTCCACTGAGGATGGAAAGCCGGATAGAGAGATCAATCCTTTCTCATCTTTTGCTTTTTTCCCTCAATCTTAAGAATATACAATGTTTGTGATGTTGTTTGGAACTTTTTCATTAGATGTCCAAATCATCTCACCTGTTGTATGTGGTGAGAAATTGAGATCACTCCCAATTGTTGTCTGATGGCTTCATTTCTTATACACTTTCTTTTAGTTATTCCCTTCAGTTGTTACAATCTTTTGTTTCAGTCTCTTTGTAAGAGTCCAAATCTGCAACTGATAGTAAAGTTTGGAAAAAGGATGATGTATGTCAGTGGTTCACTTTGGACCTTGTTTGGATGTTGATGTATGTAAGAATTGGTGAGTGTTGTACACATACTTTACTGGCTTTTGCAAGTCTTGACTCAATGATTCAAATGTGAATCAAGTCCTTATATTCTGAATGTTATTGTTAAGTTTGTCTCATTCAAGCAAAGAACTTATAATTCCTTGAAGAGAAGATATATTCCAATTGATTTTGACCATGAATATTGTTACTAAGTCTCGTCTGACACCACTTTGAAAGATCAAGTTTTAGGTCATCAATAAATCTTTGTCAGTTTCTGTGTTTTATAGCCAGAAGTGCTGAATACTGCAGTCAGTAAAATAATGTACCAAAACAAGTATGGTAAACAGTGTTAATCAAGTTGAAATGTAACTATCTCATCAGCATTTAAAAAGTGAACTTATAAATGAAATGAAGATCCATGATGTCTTTTCAAAACAGTGTTTCACAATGAAAATTAGGAAAATTCACAATATGAAAAACTGAAGTTATATTAGTTTCCTGGTTAAAACTAGATACAATTTTGTTCTATGTCTCGTGTAAGTTTATGTGTTTTCACTGTTAAAAGGAAAAAACAATGGATATCAATGGCACTTGCCCCAATTGGAAAAGTGTTAATAAATACTTTTTTATTATCATACCTTAGACTTGGGAGCTTTCTTAAAGGGCTTATAGATTACACGGGCCTGCGAATTTAAAGTTCATGAAAGTTGTTTTGGTTTTAATAACGGATTTTCCATAATTCAGCTATGCACATTTTGAAAGTAATTTTAATTTTTTTCTATCGTGTAAGGATTTTTACAAATCGGGAAGAAAAATAACTATTACTTAGGTCAAATTATTATTTCGTTTACCACAATGA
>NW_013675866.1:3883-18851 GCF_000517525.1 Limulus polyphemus
AGACTTGGGAGCTTTCTTAAAGGGCTTATAGATTACACGGGCCTGCGAATTTAAAGTTCATGAAAGTTGTTTTGGTTTTAATAATGCATTTTCCATAATTCAGTTATGCACATTTTGAAAGTAATTTTAATTTTTTTCTATCGTGTAAGGATTTTTACAAATCGGGAAGAAAAATAACTATTACTTAGGTCAAATTATTATTTCATTTACCACAATGAACATTTTTTATTATTATGTTTGTTAATAAAAATACAAACAAACTGAACAAAAGAGAAGAACATTGATGTCAAATGAATATGCATCCTCATTCATCCTGATCTCTTTTGTGACTACGTCTTTCAGTTTCAAAACTAGGTTTTGTGGTTTTTCTTTTATGTATTGTGTTATGGCGTTTTGTGAAAAACCTGTGTGTGATGGAGAAAAATGGATATTTTCAGAATCAGTGTACAAGAATTACTGTAGAACACTTAAAACTTTCAAGACAATAAAACCATCGCAGGCCTGTGTTATAAGATTTAAAGTGAATAATTGACATGGTGCTTATGTTAAGAATTAGACCCATCGCTAGTTTACAATCAAGTTTCAAAAACAATTTAAATGACATAGTTTGTTTGAATTGAAAACATAATTACTGTAAGCTCAAATCAGGTATACTCATCTGTGAAATACAGAAAGCCTTTCCTTGTTGAGTTTGAACTCATGATGGCTATAAAAATGACTCAACATTTCCAAATTTTGAATTTCAAGAGCATACATCACTTACCCATAATTTTCCACTCTGCCACCTTCCACGTGACTTATTGCACAAGCATAAGCTGTACTTTCTTGCCATACTGCCACCTTCCACGCGACTTATTGCACAAGCATAAGCTGTATTTCTTGCCATACTGCCACCTTCCACGCGACTTATTGCACAAGCATAAGCTGTACTTTCTTGCCATACTGCCACCTTCCACGTGATTTATTGCACAAGTATAAGCTGTACTTTCTTGCCATAATTTAGGTTTTCTTGTTGATAGTTGTTCTATTAACTGTTTTATTACATTCTTTCTGAAGCAACTATTTCCACGACCATCAAAAAGGCAGCTTGTGTAAGTAACTAAGTTGTAGAAATTTTGAACAATCAGGGTTCACAAGGCATCATACAAGTTTTAAAGGCAGCTTGTGTAAGTAACTAAGTTGTAGAAATTTTGAACAATCAGGGTTCACAAGGCATCATACAAGTTTAAAGGCAGCTTGTGTAAGTAACTAAGTTGTAGAAATTTTGAACAATCAGGGTTCACAAGGCATCATACAAGTTTTAAAGGCAGCTTGTGTAAGTAACTAAGTTGTAGAAATTTTGAACAATCAGGGTTCACAAGGCATCATACAAGTTTAAGTAAACTTGTATGATGCCTTGTGAACCCTGATTGTTCAACATAATTGTGTTATTGTATACTGGTATTCTTGGCAGATATCAAAATCATGTGTTCACTTGCTCAATAGTCGAGATTTTCTTTTGTTTTTATGATGGTGGATCTTATCTCTCAGAGTACATTATTACTGATGCCTCTTCTGATGGTCTTAATTCTTTTATTCTGAAATATGTATCTTCATGGAATAAATATGTTTCCACATTTAACCTCACAATAAATCACTTGTCTAGACATAATTGAATGATGAGATAGCTGTTATGGAAGTTAATTAGCGTTCTGTGTTGAATGCTTTAGCCTTCAATATCCCAACACCTAATACCATTCTCCATCTGCAGCCATTTATAATAGGTCAGTCACTCCTAAAAAAAGTGAAAGGTTTTAAAAGTAACATCATAGTAGAAATTAATTGGTTGTTAAAAACCACCTTTCATTTTTATCTTTGTTAAACACTAACTGTCCACCATTTATGGTAGTAACCTCTAAAAAATTAATATCAATTAATAAGAACTATAAACTCTTACCTAAGTAAATAGTTCAGTACTAATTGGACGCCCGTATTAACAACCTTATTCAAGTATAAACCAGAGAAAAGCCCAGCTATCTGAAGTTGATCCTTCTGACGTGGTGTACCGAACAAGTCATTTACAGCAAAATGAGATTTAAGGCTAGTATTTATAATTTAGATGTCCTTGAAATACTAGTGTCCTCTTGAGGATCGCAAAAGTAAAAATAAAAGATTTATATCTTGGGAAATTGTATTACAAAATAATGTGAAATCTCTAATAATTTCCAAGCATTTCTAATCATTAATGTTTAGTTTATGTGTTAAAAACTGAACATTAGCTAAAAGTGCTATTGTTATAAACAGTTAAATATATTTTTAACTGATAAATTACTCTTCCTGTTAATAAGATACTTGGGGTGGGTAGATCAAGGATAGGAAAGTTAAATTCTCACCTTTTATTAAAAATGGCTAATTTCACTTAGCCTTCTATGAAAATTAACAATCTAATTTTTGCTACTTTTATTTCTTTCTGATATAAGTTTTGTTGGACAGATTGAAGGAGAATCAAAATGTAAATTATAGAGAGAAATTAACCTAACATTAAAGGATAACAAGGGACCCGTTGGTCCATCTAGGCCATCCTATCCACTAAATTAAACTAAACACTAAAAAACTCGAAGCCAGCCGTTATTCAAATACTTATCAAGCCTTCCCTTAAACTCCATTACATTTACTGCATCTGAAGGCAACCCATTCCAAAGGCCAACCACCCTGTTAGAAAAATAAAACTGTCTTAGCTGAAGATGATTCCTACACTGCAAAAATTTATATTTTTGAACCTTAGTTTTACCATTCTCATCATTAAGTATGGAAAAAAGATAATGTATCATCAATATAAATTCCATTAACAATCTTAAACAACTCAATCGGGTCCCCTCTAACTCATGTCTTGTCATGAGAAAATAAGTTAACCTATCCTTGTATGACAACCTTTCCAGGTATCATCCCAGTAGCCCTTTTCTGAACCATTTCAATGTTCTTTCTAACATAAGGAGCCCAATATTGAACACTGTCATTAAATAATCAATATAATGGAAAGTAAAAGGTTATTAACTAGTCCTCCGGTGGGACAGCGATAAATCTTTGGATTTACAATAAAATCAGGGGTTTGTTTCCCCTCGGCAAATAGCCAGATGTGGTTTTGCTATAAGAAAACAAACACTTATAAACTAGGTTTTGTTATTTGTTTCAGTAAAGTATTTTTATAAAAATACTGATACAGATTACTCACATTTGACCAAAACTTGTTCAAATACTTGTTAATTAAAAAGAAAAAATGTAGTTATTAGATACACAAAACTTGAGTATATTTTTAGCATTTATTTTTGTGAATTCGTGTTTAGAAATAAATGATTTTGACTCAGTTTCTATTCAATTATTTGCAAAATGGTATGATTTTAATTTTGTATATATATATATAGTTAGTTATTCATGTAATTTTGATAAGTTTACGTAGCTGAAAGTTATTATGAGTAACAGTTTTGGTTTTGGTTTATGTACTAATCTATATAGTGCTTAGTTTATCACCTATATACAATTGATGCAACTTATAATATTAGGCCTGTTGTATTTTGTCAGAAATATATAATATATATATATATTTTCAGAACAAGTTAACGTATGTACAATAAACTCTTCAACATTATAGATATTATGGACATATAAATACTATATATATATATATATATATATAGTTCTCTCCTTCTTGTCAAATAACCATTTAGGCCTATTCAATTACCTTAGAGTTTCAGTTGACAAGCCGAACTATCTTCTCTATTACTATCACAATAGTATTCTCTGTGATTCACTTACAATTGTGGCATGAGTTACCATAATCATTTGGTCTTTTTTCTTTTGACGATCCTCTGCTCCTTTTGTCAAAGTGCACTCAGGCTGATCCAATTACTTTAGAACCACGCTTTGACAGAATATAATTATTTTTCTTATCTTTTTTTCTACTGTTAGTTTCACTCTAACATATTAAATGTTAGGCCTCTGTAAATCTTTAGGCTTATCACTTCTAAAGTACTTAACTTCACGCCAACTTTATTATTTTTCTCTTATTATCTGTCTGCTGCTTCTTGCTTGTCTCACTCTACTTATATCTTTGTCACCAAATCGTCTGTCCACCTTCGATATTCTCAACACCAATGACTTATAAACACAACTTCCTACAATCATCTGCTTTTAATTCTTATTATAACAAAAACAAATCAATCAATAACATTTAAACTAAACAGTCTTTTATATCTGGACATATTTACTTGTATATACATACACACACTTAAAAAAATGACACTTTAACTTGTTTTGTGATCAGGGGAAGCTTGCCAGCAAGAGTTTATTAGGTTTTAGAATCTCATTTTGCTTCTGATCAGTGCCGGATTTAGACTTGGTGAGGCCCTAAGCTATATAAAGCTTGGAGGCCCCTTGTTAAAAAGTTACACCAGAAGGTCTCACAAATGGGGGTACCAAAACAGGACCTTGGGTAGCCACAAAAAAATTAAAAACTTATATATACCTTTTAATTATTTAATAGCAAGGTATTTAAAGTGAAAAATACAAATTAGTTTCAAATGAATTCATTTACTAATTACATATTTATCATTTGGCTGGCTTGATCTCTCTCATAGATTATAACATAGAAAATTTAGGCTTAAAATATTACTTAAATTAATTACATATAAAGCTATTTTAAAACTACACAAGTCATTTTAAAAACTACAGTACACATAAAAACCACAAAATTTTAAAAGTAAAAAAAAAATTGATATTTTGTGAGGCCCCTGTGGATCGATTCTTTGATGATTGTTAAATCTACTTACACTTTTCTTGTGGTCAAGTGATAATGTAAACAAGGTCTTTATGACCTACTCATTACTGACTCTGTTCCTGATGGCTCCTCTATTCAGACTTTAGGGGGGGTCATCTCAGATTTTTGTTCATCTATGGACCCATGGATTTGTGTTTCTTTGGTTCTTCAAATTCTTCAGATCAACTTTTTTTTTTTTTTTTTTTTATTTTATAGAGTTCCAACCTGGCCAGGTGGCTAGGGCACTTGACTTGCAATCTGAGGGTCGTTGGTTGAATCCCTGTCCCACCAAACATGCTCACCCTTTCAGCCATGGGGGCATTATAAAGTGATGGTCAATTCCACAATTCTTTGGTAAAATAGTAGCCCAAAATTTGGCAGTGGGTGGTGATGACTAGCTGCCTTCCCTATAGTCTTTCACTGCTAAATTAGGGATGGCTAGCACAGATAGTCCTCGTGTGGCTTTGCACAAAATTCAAAACAAAGCCAAGCTATTTTTTTATTCATCATTCTCTTCTAGTTTGATTCTTTCAGTTTCTATTCAGTTTTGGATCTGGACTTATATACATTTTCCTCCTTTCCTAGTGAAACCTATAAGAACCTTATGAAAGTTCTTTTTCCTTCATCATGGTTTCTGGATGATGAGTAGGAATTTTAAAGATGCTTACTTACACATCCCATTTCACCCATCTTCTTATTAATATTTTTTTTTTTACATTTTGAGTGTTCTGTCTAGTTTATGGTCCATTTTATCTATCTAGTTTCAACATCCTCTGTCTTCACACATGTTATCAAACCATTAGCTGGTCTTCTACACACACACACACACACACACACACACACTAAATATCTATTTTCAGCATTGCATGGATGATTGGAGGAATCTTTCTCCATTGTTACCCCACACTGAATTGATGTCCCATTTAGTTCTTCTCTTGAATGGATTGTTCACAAGCCCAAATATTACATGTGGGATTTTGTATTAACCATTTATTAGAAACTCTTTTATCTGTCTTTTTTGGCATTTTGGCTGCACATACTTCTTTATCTGCCAAACACAACCTGTATGTTGGCTTTTAGTGAATCATGTTTTCTTGTCAGTGGGATCTTCCCCTTTGTGGAGTCTGTCCTCAGATCTGTTGTCTATTAAAATTTCTCCTACTACTCTCAATTACTCTCTAGTGTGGCTCATTTTTTCCACCTTTTCCAGGGCTATGGTGATGTGTTGGGTCTGTAGTCTTAGATATCCTCTTCTCACCTCATTCTGTTGGAGCTTTGGGCTGGTAATTATGAATGTCAAGACCTCCTCCCTTTGTTACATGGCTACTGTGTTTTAGTCCTCACAGGCATTTTGACTGTGGTGGTATATATATATATATATTACATAAAAGGTGAGAGTCAATTTCATAGCATTGGTTGCTGTAATCTCTATTTCTTTGACTACATTCACCTCAGATCCTTCTCTGATCTGGTATTTCATTGGTTGTGTCAATGGTTTGGTCAGCCTATGAATGATGATTCCTGATGGCAGGGCATCATCTTTTAATGCTTTATTAATTTCTAGTTTCAGGTACAGCTTCTCCAGCAGTGGGTGTTTTGAGCCCTTTTTGGAATAATTTTTTTCTCAGTCTGTACCTTCTTCATTGTGTCTTTTGGGTATTAGCTAAGATCAGTTGGTCCTATTTTCCTGTTCTTTTGTATTGCTCTCATCTATCTCAGGGGATCCTATTCCATTACTTTTTTAGTCCATCTTCCACTTTTCATCTGCAGCTTCATCATTTTCCTATTTTCCACATCTCATTATGCAGTCTTTTGTTGATGTTGTCACATTCTTGCAGACATTTCTCCCTGGCAGTATACCAATTTCACTGATCTAACTGTAGGAGTTAGTAATGCCTGCAGAACTTAGTTTCTTGTTTTTCTACAATTCCTCAACAACTGGATTCAGTTTTTTCATGTACCTCTTTCATGATTGGAACTTGTGTACTTTTATTGCAGGCTACAGAGTTGTTCTTTCAGCCACTTTCACTTGCCATAGAAGTCGTATGCCTTTGTTGGCAACACATTTTTAGGGTGTTTGTTCCTATATTAAAAGAACAGAATCTTTCTGAAGCAATTGTATTGATTATTTTGATCTCATGATGATTCTCACTCATGAATGTTGCTCCACCTGTGCTAATGAATTGGCTTGTGTAGCTGATCAGTCTTGTTTTAACATGATTTTTCCAATCAACATATAAGTGAACTTCAGGTTACATCTCATCACATTTGACATTTCGTTATGTTTTTGGCCTCCTGGGACATCTTACAGGCTAGCATTGGAACAAATCTGAATACTGCCCCCCCCCCCCCAGTGGCTTATAACACTGAAAAACTGAGTAGTATTCCTCCTACCTGTTTATGCTACCACCTGTGTGTCATTGTTGGATACAGAGTGTCAATACACCACAATTGCTGTTAGAACTTATCCTTATGCTTGAATTAAGTAGAGTTATGGGTGTAAATGTACTACTTTGAAAATAATGCTGTCTTCCTGTGGATAATTTTCAAGTTCTGGATTCTACTCAGACTTTGTTTGGCCATATATTTCTTAATGACTATATTATTATCTTCCTTCCCTGTAGTGTGTACTTTTAGCTTTTTCTGTTTATTTTCATGATCATTGGTTTCCATCTTCTTTCTGACTTTCAGTGTTTCAGATGTAAGTTTATTTAATTTGAATTTTACATTTTTAGAACTAAAATAAATTTCAAATATATACTTGCCTGTGAAATATCTTCCCTCACACCTACCTGCAACCAAATTTTTATTACAACTGCAAATTTCAATAAAATCTAAGTTATAGCTGGAAAGTAAAACATGTGTTAGATCTTCTGATGGTTGTGCAATAAGCCACATGGAAGGTGAGAGAGTGGAGAATTATAGACAAGTGACACATGCTCTGCAATACATAAGGGACATTCAGAAATTATAAATTGCATTTTTGTTGATAGACCGAGTTCAAACTCAACAAGGAATGGCTTTCAGTATTTTATTTTAATTCCAAAAATATAAAATTTAATTAAATTAATGTTTTCTTGACATGATGGTATAGCTTGTTTTTAAAACAAACTTTAATATTTAACCTAATGTTTGTGTTACTCTTTTCTTCAGGAGTTGGTCGAACTGGTGATTTGTCAACAGAGAACCTTAGATCTTAAAGAAAATAAGATTCGGGACTTAGAAAATTACATTGACAACCTACTACTACGTGTAATGGAAAGTGTTCCCATACTTCTCCAGAAACCTTATGTGCCTGTTACCTATACCAGGTAAGACAATTGGAAACGAACTAAGGTATCAATTTCTTGACAAATCCTAGTAAATTAAAGATACAAAAATATACGTGTGAAAAGTGACGGATCACATTGACTTTACTGAGGTGACCATTTTTAACACCAGAAGCTGTTCAAATAGCTTTCAGTTCTTACTTTTTGTGAGCGAAAAATTGCCCCTGAATTGACTATATGAGTTTTGAATACCACATTTGGTCTCTTGCATCTGATGGTTATGAGGGCAACAAATGATCTCCTGTCCAAAATCACTAGTCAATAATGGTTTTATTCTATCCCCTTCTATTTTCAGTTTTACTAAAATCTTATTAATTAGTGCTGTCACATAGCATATTTAGCCTGTATATCTAGGCCTACATGTACATCTTGAAGTTCAACATTTCTTTGAAGATTTTGATTTCATTTTAAGAATCAATAAGATTTAGAAATTGTTTAATTTTCAAAATATAACAGCCCATTATAATTTTATCATACCAATAAGTGTACAAAGTAAGCACCTATCTGACTTGAGCACAAAACTTGCCAAGAATGCTGTTGAGATGTGTGAAGTTGTCTCTAAATTAGGCTTAAATGAGTTAGCATGTTTTTGCTGTGCTACCAAAAACTTTTACCTACAAAATTCTGCTGTCTAAATAATGCTGCCACTCATAATCTATAAATAACTGAAGCTAAAGTTATAAGATATGTTCACATTCAATATACTGATTTGGGTGAATTGTTTTTAATTAGGCCTAAATGAATTGGCATGTTTGTGCTGTACTGATGCTATCTCCAAGTTACATTTTGGTCTAATCATGGGACCAGGAGGAAACATTATTGTTGTATACTCTGGTCATTATTCCCAACATCTTCGGCTATCCACTCGACATATTTGTGTGTGTGTGTGTGCCTATTTTTACATTTTTCGAGGTTCCATGTGGTAATCAGTTCTTACTCACCATACTCATGTAGGTTATCTGTCCTTCATTTTTCACAAGCTTTTCCATTTACCATTGTGGTGATTCTATCTATGCTCCTATCTAGAGGTGTAGCAATATGTTAGAAAGCATTAAAATGAATTCAGGTAACTAATTACCTCTAGATTTGGTAATTCCTACCTATACACCCTTTGCCTGTGTAACTTTCAAATACACTGATGTCTAATAGATAAGAATCAAATATATGCAAAGCGCAGGTTCTGTAAATGTTATACAGAGAATAATTTCAAATATGGACATGGCAGGAAAAAACAGTTCAAGTATAAATATTTACTTATTTGCTGGCTTTTATATTACTGTAACTAGCTACTGGAATAGAGAAGGATAATACTACATCTACACAGGATCAAGGAATTGCAGAAGCATGTAGATATCCCACTTTTATGGAATACCAACTTCCTAGCACTTTATCCCACAATCCTTAGATTACCCACAATGGCAATCATCCCAAATACATATATTTAAGGTATGTTAAACCCCTAGTACATAAAAACTGATACTAATCTCTGTACCACCCCTTGGAATGAGTATAACGTCACTCCAGGAAGGGATGGCACGGAAACAGGGCCAAGCAAGTATAAGCCTTAAAGAACAAGCATTATCATTTGTGATCTTTGTCTAATTAAGGTACAGGGTTATTGCAAGTTGATAACATTTGTACATCCAGTTGACAAGTTTATCACAACTACATTAAGAACACCAGAACAGAATATAGAGAAATTAACTGAATATACCTAATTAAACAGAAATTTATACTCATTATGGAAAGGTGAAATGAGCAGTTCTTTCAAATGGAACATCTTTTTGCTTTTGAAAAAGAGTACTCGTGAGTCATGATAGAGGAGAGCCTTCTGCATATATATAAGCAGAGATGGAACTTGCCGATTGAACAAGTTTGGTATCAGTGATATCTGTAGAGGTGGCAAGAAGAAATGAAGAGAAACACTCATCATCAGTTGTTTAAAGGATTAGCTAAATGTGTATTGATATTCAAAATGTACAAGTTTTGCAGAATAATATTTTTGATGTTTCTGATAAAATATCCATTCAATTTATAAATGTCATACACTGTTTTAGGTTTAGAAGGGGTGATACTACAATTTTATGATACTTCCAGAAACAGTGTTTTTCTTTTGGTTACCATCATTTTTAATTTGACACAAATTTCTAGATAAATGTTATGTTGTGCTTAATTTTTTCATTATCTCTAGATTTTTTTTTGTGGCTCCAAGTAACAGTGATTCAGTTTTTTTTAATTTTTTTATTGGGATTGCAAGTACAACTGTATAGATTTTGAGCTGTTTTTTATTATTATGTAAGAAGGCTTTGGTAACTACAGTTAACTTTTTTTCTTCTCTCTTTTAACATGTAGGTGAAACTCCAACTTCAGTCTGGAGTTCAGTGAACTTACATACCTTGTGATTCTATCTATGGACAAATTCATTAAAACAAGACTGTAAACAGTGCGTAAAAAAACCAAAGAATATAGCCACAGTTCAGTTTCTTTACCAACACTTTCTTCACTTGATATGTTTAGTAAGAACTAAAACATCCACCTACTTCAATTAACAACTTAAGTCAATTTACATGTATCTTCTCTAAACACTAATATAGATTTGTTATCATTTTCTTCTGTTAACTATTACATGTTTTAACTGTTCAGAACATCATTTCATATATTCTTGGTGCACAATAGTGAATAACTTGGCCCATTTGTGCCTTTTCAAAATGTCATTTTTAGTGTTATACACACACACACACACGTGTGTGTGTGTGTGTGTTGAGATGATACTTGGCCTGCATTATTTACTTTGGATAAAGATTATAACTAATAATACCTCGGCAAACAGCATTTTTTACACAGTTTAATATATCCTTATGAATACATAATCTGGTTTTTGATACATCTAAATGTCTATTGAAATTTGTTTTTTTACTCCTTATATTTGGGGCTTTCTTTTCAATTCTTGGAGATTAAAACATTATTAGGCTGTGTCTGTATGAGATTTTTACAGAAAAAATTTGCTTTCAAAACCAGTTATTATATAAGTTAATTGTAATTTTGAAAGGACTAGTTTTTCTAATTGTACAAAATAGTTAAATCAGCCAGAAGTTCAGTTCTTAAATAGTTTAGTTTTGTGAGTTATGATTAGATACTTTGTGGCAAGATGATTTCAAACTTATTGTATTGTGGTTTCCATTTAAGGCTTATCATAAGTTACTTCCATCTGAACATGATTTATAATGACTTCTACTACAGCTAATATGCAGGCTTATCATAAGCTACTTCCATCTGAACATGTTTTATAATGACTTCTACTACAGCTAATATGCAGGCTTATCATAAGCTACTTCCATCTGAACATGTTTTATAATGACTTCTACTACAGCTAATATGCAGGCTTATCATGAGTTACTTCCATCTGAACATGTGTTATAATGACTTCTACTACAGCTAATATGCAGGCTTATTATAAGTTACTTCTATCTGAACATGATTTATAATGACCTATACTACAGCTAATATGCAGGCTTATCATAAGCTACTTTCATCTGAACATGATTTATAATGACTTCTACTACAGTTAATATTTACAAAAATATAGATATACATTTGTCAACTTAAATGCTTTGTTAGTTGCATTTTGATGTATGTAAAAGAAACAAGAATGAAAATATTTTATTGTAGAACTATATGTGCCTAAAAGCTTGTTTAGAAGCTCTCCTAAAGCAGGTGTAATATAAATATTTTGTAAAGACATTTTTGTTTTTAAGAATCTTTGATGATTTACATTTTGGTGATTATCTTTAACCAAACTGAAAATCTGTAGTCTTAGAGAGATGTGGATAAATTATATTTTAGGATGCTGATTTGTCCAAATAAAGGTAGATAAAAAAAGATTAGACTTTTGTGAGAGGTTATGTGTTTATATCTTCTCAATTCAAATATTCAGCAATTTTCGTATATTCAAAATCACATAATTCATTGTTATTAAAGTAAAATGTGTTTAAAATATCATTTCTTTAACTTTCTAGTGGTAATTACAGTTATTTAGTTATATTATCAACACAAGAGATCCTAGTGCTTGAATCCTTGTCAGTATATTGTAATTCATGCTATAATGTTTAAATTTAAGGGCTATTTTTTTCCTTAAAACTCGAATGAAAGTTACTTATTATTAGTAGTTTTGGACATTTCCATTACTTTGACAAGCAGAAAGTGATTTGTATCAATTAATCCGTCCAGTAGAGATATTGCCATTTTGTGAGATCACACCCATATTATTTGTTATATTTTACTGCTGATTTCATTATAGAAGTAAGTTATATTTGTACGAAACATTTTTCACATTCCTCTTTCCTAAGAGTCGTCATTAAAATTTCAGAAACGTTATTTACGCATTAAGAGTTTTACATTGAAAACAAAGCTATTTACATAAGTTTTTTTGGACTTTCTCTAACACTTGGAGGTTCCTATAGGATGATAAAAATCATGTGTTGATAATGAGAAAGATATTTTATATATTTGACCTAATTGGAAGTTTTGTTGAAAGATTGTAATTTTGAAACGAACAAATATTGGTAACTTTCAAATACTTTTTATAAATATTATGAAACAGAACAGACTTCATAACCAAAGACATGCACAATTATGTTCAGGGTTTTGGTAATTTATGAACAAAAACAAAGCGTAAGTGCATTTAGGCACTACATTGTTATCTTACTAGAGCTAAACCTATTTCTCTCATACCCTTCATCCACTGGAATGTGATGTACAGTTACCACCCGTACCTTACAAACAACACAGTTCCACTTACTCTGTAAGGGATCCACTAACAATATGAAACATCATTTTATTTTTAAAAAACTTTAATTAAACCTTCCTTTATTAACCTCTTCTAATGAAATTTCATTTTGTAAATAAAAAAAATAATATAATCGCATTCCTTGTAAATGAGCAACTTCCTTGCATGTTTACACACTTTCAGATGTACCTGATTTTCTTTAATATGTAAAGATGAGAATTTTCCATCAATTGACGGATTTACAGGAAGTTAGGGGGGTGGGGTGATTCATCAAACATTACTTTAATAACACACTCAAAAATAAAACACACTCAACGCTGAGTTTGAATAGTCGAGCTCTGCCATATTTCAGTCGACACAACAATTACATATTATCTGTGTTCCGTAAAAACACTCTCAACGCTGAGTTTGAATAGTCGAGCTCTGCCATATTTCAGTCGACACAACAATTACATATTATCTGTGTTCCGTAAGAACACTCAACGCTGAGTTTGAATAGTCGAGCTCTGCCATATTTCAGTCGACACAACAATTACGTATTATTTGTGTTCTGTAAAAACACTCAAAGCTGAGTTTGAATAGTCGAGCTTTGCCATATTTCAGTCGACACAACAATTACGTATTATTTGTGTTCCATAAAAACACTCTCAACGCTGAGTTTGAATAGTCGAGCTCTGCCATATTTCAGTCAACACAACAAATACGTATTATTTGTGTTTCAGTACGTTACGTATGACTAACCAGAAAAGAATACTTTTTCCAGATCTTTCAAAATGGCATATTTACAGCATAAATTTTTGTCTAAAGAATTCGTTAAAAATGTGCACATTAATTTAATTTAAAGATGAAATGAATTGGCAAAGATTATTGAATGGCATGATGAAGTGAGGAATAGAGAAGCTGATAGTTCTGTTAAAAATAAAGTTAGGTGGGTCTGATTGGAGAAAGAATGATATCTGTTGTTTACCTAAAAAGCTCCATGCACTGTACGTCCCAAACCTATAAACGTTACGGGAATTACCTATAATTTTGACACATAGAACTAACCAAAAGTGTAAAACTATCAAATGACTAACAAAAATTTTCTGATTTGCTGTAAAATGTATGGGAATCTTATCTGTCAGATACATGGGGAAAATAAAGAGAGTATAGAATGCTCTATCAAATGTTGTCTGATTTGCTGTAAAATGTATGGCCATCTTATCTGTCAGATATATGGGGAAAATAAAGAGAGTATAGAATGCTCTATAGAGCTTCAGTACCCAACATTGGACTCAAAATATATTTTAAATCTTGCCCATTTTTATCCCTGCATATGCAACATTCAGAGTTTACTCAAAGCCTTGTTTCTAGATAAACACACACACACATGCTCGTTACTAGTTCAAACTTATCTAGAAAGATAGTTGGATGGAGGGTGGCTTAGTAGTTATGTAACACTAACCTTGGTTTGAATATCAGTTGCAACCCTGTGGGGCTTCATTTTAATCAGATTCCATTAGGTGACTGGGTAAATTTACAGTAATTGTTCCTTAAAAACGTTTAGCCAGTTGATAATGACTGAAAGGCTGTAGTCTATACCCTTAGAAAGACCCCCCCCCTTCCCCCAGAAGGTCCTAAAGATGTTCTATAATATGTATTTTGAATGGGGTATTCTTAGATATTGCTGGACCAAAAAAGCATTATGATGCCAGGAAAATGTTCATTTAAAATGGTTTTATACCCATGAACATATGAATTTGTGGACTCTTATCTTAAATTATTACATCTGTTTCCCCAATGTTGATACACGTCATGGTAGCTTTGTTTCACAGAATGCCTTCAGACCCATGTTTAGACATCATTTCATAACTGTGTTAACAGGCTGTCATTACTCCACAAAATTTGTGACCAGTTGTCAAGGTGACAGTACTTGTGAATGAGTTGTTACCCTAACTAAAATAGTGTCAACTTGATCATCCTTTCTGTGTTGTACTAATTAGTTATTAAAACCTTTGACTGAGATCATGCGTAAAAGATCAAGACTGTTTTAGTTATTAACTTCCACATTTCATATAGTGT
>NW_013675867.1:0-1274 GCF_000517525.1 Limulus polyphemus
AACTGGTTTATTCTTTCTGAATATAACTTCACGATACACTTGATTTCAACATTCGCGCTAAAACAAACGCTATAACGAACGTTAACTTGAACAATACTTTCTCACTGCAGATCAATTACTCAATAACTACACACACACACTATTGTCCCGTCACGTTGTCACCCTCTTATATATACCAGACTAACCTATATCTAGTAATCTCCCGACAATTCACGAAGGTACAAGATATTTCCAGAAAGCAGGGGGCGTGACACCAGTCACGTGACCTCGCTGACGCAACAATATCCTTAACATTATTTATTTGTACAAGAAAGAAATATTTATTCAGCAGAAAATGACTTTAGGTTTTAATGTGGCTATTCTTTGTATTGAAATCCACTTTGTTAATTAAAATTCAGCGACGTAATATAATGCAAGTGGACCTAATTAAAACAGTAACATTAGTTTAGGAGTCAAAGCAGTTATTGTTTCGGTTTTAACTGACAAGCTATCAATCAATTGTGAAGCAAAACATAAAGAGTTTTGTGGCTTGGTAGCAGAATAGTTGACAATCTCGTTCAATGAACATAAAACAATGTCATTGTGCTTTTTTGTGTGTGTGTTTTTTGCTGTTAAGCTCTAAGCTACACAAACAGGAATCCATAACATCAAGTGTATGTCGAAATATGTTTCAGTAACGAAAAAAACTATTTGATATTTAAAGTCTGTAGTATTTTAGGGAGAAATCAAAGGCCTGTCAGATAAATATTGATTTTCCTGATTATGTGATTTTTGTACTAATTTTTATCATGACGTTGAGAATAATGTTCCGTGTCAACAGTCAAACACGTTTCAGATCAAGAAATTTCCAAATTTTGTTTGGAGACACTTATAATAAACTAAGAATTTCGTACATATTGTATTTCGTTATCTTGAACTGAACTGTCTTGCTAACAATTCGTTACTTCTTTTAACTTAACTAATATGCCCTCCAGTTTCAATTTAACAGAAAAAACTAACATAGTTTATCCAAGCCTATATTTTTCAGTAAACCATCGGTTCCAGTCTGTGAAGTATCTGCCTCCACTATTGAAGACGACAACCCATTCTATAAGCCAATTACCCTGTTAGAAAAATAAAACTGTCTGAACTGAAGTCTATTTATCACATATATATCATATGTGATATCATATATCATATCATTTATATCAAATATTTTTATATCATATCATTTATATCACATCACTTATATCATATCATTTATATCACATATCTTATATTATATCATTTATATC
>NW_013675867.1:2012-6460 GCF_000517525.1 Limulus polyphemus
ATTTATATTATATATTTTATATCATGTCATTTATATCATATCATTTATATCACATCACTTATATCATATCATTTATATCACATATTTTATATTACATCATTTTATATCATATCATTCATATCACATATTTTATATTACATCATTTTATATCATATCATTTATATCACATATTTTATATTACATCATTTTATATCATATCATTCATATCACATATTTTATATTACATCATTTTATATCATATCATTTGTATCACATATTTTATATCATATCATTTATAACTTATAGAAAAGGGAATTAATTTAACCCTCTCTTGTCACAATTAAAACAGTTATAGGACATTGTTTGTTTTGTGCTTGTTATTGTTCTATGTTTTTAAGTGCATTATTTAAATAAATAAAAATTAGTTAGTGTAGTAGTACAACATTATAAAAAATAGGTTTAAATTTCACTGACAACTGACAGTAAAAAAAATAGAGGTCAAATGTAAGTAATACATTTCTTGTTCTCCATGTATGTTTTTTATTTATTGTTATAAAACTAATTAAAATGTAAAAATTAGAAAGTTGTTTGGTTGTTTTTGAATTTCGCGCAAAGCTACACGAGGGCTATCTGCGCTAGTCGTCCCTAATTTAGCAGTGTAAGGCAGCTAGTCATCACCACCAACTCTTGGGCTACTCTTTTACCAACGAATAGTGGGATTGACCGTCACATTATAACGGCCCCACGGCTGAAAGGGCGAGCATGTTTGGTGTGACGGGGATTCGACCCCGCGACCCTCAGATTGCGAGTCGAGTGCCTTAACCACCTGGCCATGCCGGGCCACGTGTTTGGTTAGATAAGCTAAGATAATAAAAATAGTAGCAATAATAAAAATTCCTCAGGAAATATGCTGACGAGTAACTCATGTGTGAGGTCATTCGATATGGTAACATGAGTTATACGTCCGCCAAGTGATTTACAACTTAATGGCGGAGTTATTAGTTAGGCACGTTCAAAGAACAATAAAATTAAGAAGAAACAGATGTATACTATTAAATATATTTAACACAAACAAATTTGTAGCTTTCTGTTAGAATATGCAATCATTCTAGAAAGAATAAAAGTAATTTAGATATATTTCGTGTTTTCCTATGGTGGTACAATGTCGATCAAATTGGCTGAGCCTTTGTAGGGTTAGGACAGGGAAAATAACAGATAAAATTTACTTTTACTAGAAACACTTTTGATATTTATTTAGGAAGTTTTGGGGGTTGCACAAATGAAATTTGAAATTGTTCAGATGAAGAAAAATGTCTTCAATCTTAACATGAAAATCACTTTGCACATGGAATAGTCTGACTCCATATACTCATGGACAAATCCTTAGAAAAATACTTAATTAAAAATCTAATTTCTTGTGTAGAAATACTTATAATATTTATTGTAAGTTGGCAGATGTCATGAATATACACTTACCATAATCAAAACTGATGGTTACTTTGTGGTTACAAGGTCAGTCACACCGATCGACCCCACATGGAAAGAGTTAAGTCAATCTGGTACATGGACTCAGCTTGAACAGTTGAATACAGAGGATCGCTAAAAGCGATAGACCCATCTAAATAAAAGCAAATACACAAATTTAACATCTGTAATAATAAATATTCTTCATTTTGTGTTTAACTTTGTGTCCAACCTTATTATTTCGTTCATCTTCATGACTCAGTTACTCAGAGATTTATCAATAACTTTTAATTGATTTAACCAAATTTTATTTTATTATTCCATTGCTTAAAAGGATAATTCAGTTTTCCCTAAATATACAGCAGACTGGATAGGAATGAGAAAATATTGGTGCCATGATTGCGTGATATTGTATTGCAGAGTTTGTTGTTTCTTGTAGAGTGTGTACTATCCTTACTTTAAAGGAAACACATTTTCCCCAACTAGGAGAACTTATGATTAAGATAGTTGTATGAGAGAGTTAAGTGAAGTTCTCTCCTAGATGTCTGAATTTTCATTATGATGCAAAAATTCATGATTTCTTTCCCATTTTTGCTCCAGACTCAGGAAGGAGAACTGACAGAATCTGGTGAACCCATATCGCTGATCATGTTCTTTTCCTGAAAATTGACTTCAGTTGGAGGAAAACTCGGACAACTGAGGATCATCACAGTGATGTGACATTTGGTGAGTTTGCATGTGAGTGTGATGAACTATATAGGACTCCCAGACTTCAGGCAAGCAGAGAAATCTAACCCCAGCTCTGATCAAAGCCATCTGAGACTACCAAAAAGAGACTGTAGGTGCAATTAGTGGACGATATCTGCCAGTAGGAGTTATCTCACCAGTAAATAAAATGGCAGGCACCAAATATTGAAATGAATGGATCATGAAGCAATGGTTAACCTCTCTAAACCAATAGGTATACTGCCAAAATAACCATTAGTCATGGACAAGCCTGAAGTTCAACAGAGTTGACAGAAGAGCTGCCAAATGCAACTCATCATTCTGCCACTATTGAGCAGGAACCTTCCACTCATCAAAATATTGGGGTCTCAGAGATCACCTACAATGCAGTGCTTATGATGTTGCGACATGACAGCATCTTGATCAGCTGATGGCTAGAAAGTCGTGAATCAAAACATCTGGCCATGATGAACTTTCCCCACGAGCAAGGCAAACAAATCACTTCAACAACATTCAAGAGTGCTGTAAAGGAGGATTTGGACCATTTTGTAAAGCATTTCAGGTATGTAACTGCTTGGAATGTATGGACTCTAGAACATACTGTACAATGTTTGGGTTATCAGCCTAGATGGTACACCTCCAGACTCCAATGAGCACTTGAATGAGAAGCAATTCTGAGGTTATAAAACAGTCATTATTGTGTTGTGCTGGATATTCAACCCAATAGGAAAGATAGCAATCCATTGGACCAAATTCAAGGCATTACCTGGATGTGGGAGGTCTTCTCACTCTCACCATGTAATACAAAATGGTAACTTTGAACTTCTTCCAAGTAAGAAAGAAACCTATAGTAGTAACTGCAGTGACGTCACCTTGGACAAACCTGTCCTACCCAGGCACCCACATTTCATCAGGTTCGAGTCCAGCCGAGTGTAAATCAACCATTTACACATCCTAGTATTGGGATGCAATCACACTGGTATTCGGTGAATAGGCAGGGCTATCCAGGTTCTCCCATGGTTTGTATGCTACAATCTATACCACGAATTATTCTGCCAGGATGTCATCCTAAAAGGCATAAGCAAAATATCTGCTTTGCATGTGGAACATTGAGTCATTTTCAAGGGAACTGATCATACCTTGCTGAGTAGGAAGATAAACGAGGCTATTGATTTTGACTGATGGTACAACAGGTACAGAAAATCCAACAGCAGACATTGGATACTGCTGCTACAGCTCTGTAAATGAGGATCCCAATATGGTCCTGGCCACAAACTTGGAGAGTGCAACAAATAGCTTGTGCCCAAAAGTATGGTGGTCAGCCCACTTCCTACAGAGCTAGCTGGGTCTTGGTATGTGTCTCGCAGAATACAAGAACAAGAGATATAGTCCTTTATGGATATGGATATGTCCAGAAGACTGGTAGATCTCGTGGTATATCAGGTACTCCAAGAAAAACGATAACTCGGGCCAATGAACACGAAGTCCATTCTGACAAATGAAGAGGAACTAGACACGAATGAAGAATTCATGCTCCAGCTTTATCTAGGAGGTATTATTTACAGAACAACGATGTCAGTGATGTCATCACTGACATCAATTCTGGTATTGACATTCTTGGAATGGATATACTGCAGAGCTTATTGGCCAGTTTCTCCTGTGCAACTGGTGAACTGATGTTCCACAGTAGAGGTATCTGATTATCAGCCATTTTGATACCAGGAGAAATTGGTTACACAAGTATATCTAGAAGAGCTAGTCCCAATACAACAACACAGTGTCAGCATCTCAGACACTTATTGAATGAACATGACAATGTCCTTATGGGACCAAATGAATGATTGAGTGTCAAATAACAATCACACAAAATCACGTAGGTACAGGTCATGCATGTCCAATGAAACGAGTGTTGTACAGGCTTTCCTGGAGCACTAGAGATGTAGTTAGCACTAAAGTAATGAAAATGTTAAAAGATGGAATCATGCAGCCTTCAGAGGGAGCGCTTGATCGTCTCCAGTGATGACAACCAGGAAGGAAAAAGTCATGCCCAAATTTAGATTTAATTTTAGATGTGTGAATATGGTAACTTACGTTGGTGACTTCCTATTACCATAAATTGATGAATGTTTGGGTGAATTGGATAGAATACACTGAGTGGTCACAAGTAATTAGACACCTAATTTTTCGTCATTTAACTGACTTATGCTAATTAGTTTGTGTTCACAGAGCACTATGTAAATGAAAATGGTCCGCACACTATATATCTTGTGCTACAACAT
>NW_013675867.1:7212-19340 GCF_000517525.1 Limulus polyphemus
ATGTTGTAGCACAAGATATATAGTGTGCGGACCATTTTCATTTACATAGTGCTCTGTGAACACAAACTAATTAGCATAAGTCAGTTAAATGACGAAAAATTAGGTGTCTAATTACTTGTGACCACGCTGTGTATATTGGTTCAATACATTAGACCTAGCATCTTGATATTGGCAAGTCAAAATGGATTATGAAAGCAGACCAAAAACTGCATTTAACACTATAGATGATTTATATGAATTTCCGCCATGTCATTCAGCATGTGTAACACACCCACCACTTCTAAGAGGCTAATGGCACTTAAACTGAAGGGGCTGCAATGGAAAAAGTGCTTGATCTATGTTGACAATGTCTTAGTGTTTGGTTTAATGTCTATGACTGCGGCTGACAACCTAAATATCGTATTTCAGCAGATAAAAAGACAGGTTTGAAACATAAACCAAAAAAAATGTATGTTCACGAGAATGGAACTGATATTTCTTGCCTATATTATGGGCAAAGAAGGGATCACTATGGATCATGGTCAAATGGCAGTGGAGCAAGTCTGATTTCAATCTGTGACTCTGCTCATGGCTCTGAAAACAAAGATATTGTACAAAGAAGAAGGAAATGCTTGCAGTTGTGGTTTTCATAAAACACATTTAGTGTTACTTGTAGGGTAGAAAGATCACTGTTCAAGTGACCTGAACCATGCATTGCTAAAATGAGTTTAATACAAACCCTGAAGGGGTGATACGATGATAGGAGTATGGTTTGATCACACATTATCATCCGAGTTCACAACATTGAATCGCAGGTGGAAGTCTTGCCAAATGATGAGACTGTATGTTTGTTGTATGTTCTGATCTTAGACACCACATGGTAGTTGAGATCATTTCTGCCATAGGGATAGCAAGGCCTACTGCTGGAGATTCCACTAGTGGATGTATGTTATGAATAACACTTCAGAAACTCCAGGAAGAGGGAATGCATAACCCAGATCTATAATATATACTCGTTTGCTCTACAGCAAGGTAAAACTTGACCAGCTCAGGCTGAGGAATATAGAAAGCATGCACATAATCTATTGCACTTGTAAAAGCGGTTACGAATGCGGGAGGGTATGCTTTATCAGTATTATCAATCACCATGCAGTGATTCTCAGGTCACGTGTATATATACTCGTTGTCACAAAGTCTGCCAAAGCTAGCCATTAGTCAATACTTTTACACATTACATGGCTGATGCACTGGCAGAGCACTGGATAGTCCAAGTTGCAACACATGAAAAGATCCAACTGGATCAGGGAGCTAACTTTAACAGCTGCTGGTGTATGAGTTGTGTAAAGTGTTCACTGTGGTAAAGATTCACACTTCACCTTATCACTCCCAGTCTGATGGTTTAGTGGAATGGGTGATACAGACTGTCAAGTTTATGCTTGGCTACGTTTGTGCTATCTCTGATCGAACCAACTGGAATTCACACTTACCCTACATCATGATGACAAAGATGAACAGGATGCTCACTGAATATACTCATGTTCGACCAAGAAGTTTAGACATGATGTATGATCCTCCACTTAGACTGCAGTTTACAAAAGAATATATGGAATGGATTAGTTGATGCATACACGAGTTTGCACATCAACAGTTAGGAAATACCATCATATGAAAGAAAAGCTGCTACAATAACATAATGTTTAGGAATAACAAAGGACCTATTGGTCAATCTCGGCTGTCTCATCCTTTAAACTAAACTATTAAACTGAAAAAATAGTATAAATAAACCTCAAAACCAGCCCTTATTATTTTTATAGTTTTCAAGCTTTCTTTAAACTCATTTAAATTTACTGCCTCCACAACATCGGAAAGCAACTCATTCTAAGGGCCAACCAACCTATAAGAAAAATAAAACTGTCTTAGCTGAAGATGACTCATACCCTGACAAAATATATATTTTTGTCCTCTAGTCCTACCATTCTCACCATTGAATATGAAAATAAATTATGCATTAACACTATTAATTCCCTTTACAATCTTAAACACCTCAATCAGATGCCTTCTAACTCTTTTTTCAAGAGAAAACAATTTCATAAATCTTAACTTATCCTTATATGACAACCCATCCATCTCAGGCACTATTCTAGTAGCCCTTCTTTGAACCCTTTCCAACAATTCAATGTCCTTCCAAGGGTAAGGATCCTAAGACCGAAAACAATACTCCAAATGTGACCTAACCAGTGGCCTATACAATGAAATTATAACATCATTAGAATTTTACTTAATATATCTGTAGATATAGCCTAAAATCCTATTTGTTCTACCACTAGCAACAGCACATTGTTCGGATGACCAAAGAAAGTGATCAATTATTACACCAAGATCCATTTCTTTCATGACACTGTTAAGATTATTCCCATCCAAATTATGATAACTCACATGCATTATCTTGCATTTATTATAATTAAAGCTCATATACCATTTATTTGCCCAACTCACTAAATGATCTAAACCCTTTTGTAAAGCAGCAGCATCCTCTTCACAGCTAACAAAACCCAAGACCTTAATATCATCAGCAAATTAAAGTAATATATTGACCATTCTTTCATCTATGTCATTGATGTAAATCAAAAAGAGAAAAGGTCCTAAGACTGAGCCCTGAGGTACCCCACTTGTGACACTAATCCAGTTTGGCTGAACTCCATTTATAACAACCCTCTACTTTCTTCCATCAAGCCACTCTTCTATCCAATTTGCTAATTTATCCCCCACACCTATAATTTTACCAGCCTTTTATACTGTATATTGTCAAATGGTTTCTGAAAATCCAAATACATTAAATTTACACTCTTGGCCACATCTTCATAAGCAATAACCTTAAGAATATCAAAAGATTTGTAAAGTAAGATTTTCCCTTAGTGAAACCATGTTAACTATCCAATAAAATTCAAAACTTTGTTAAATGACTTTGCAAAGCATCTTTTATTAGACTTTCCAAAACGTTTCACCCAACTGATGCAAGATTAATGAGCCTATAATTACTGGGACAATGTTTATCACCTCCCTTGAGATGAGAAGTAACATTATCCAAGTTACAATCCTCTGGCACTTGCCCACTATTCAAAGACTTACAAAAACTGGCTGCAAGTGGCTCACATATCCAATACTTAATCTCATTGAAAACCCTTGAGGAAATATTACCTGGCCCATGAGACTTATCGTTCTTTAAACATCCTATTTTTTTCTAAACAAGCTCAGAATTAATGTGATCATTTTGTTTGATCTTGTTTCCATCTATCAACTGTTCAAGATGAGGAACATTGCTTATATCTTCCTTAATAAAAACTGAAGACAAAGTAGTCTTTAGCAATCCAGTCATCTCATAACCCTCATATACTAGCCTTCCTTTATCAACTCTTAAAGGTCCTTTCCTCATCCTAACATTTTGTTTACTCTTAATGTATTTAAAGAAATACTTACGGTTAATTATTACCTTTTTAGCCTACTTTTCCCATACATCGTTTCTGATGTACTAATTTCCTGTTTGGCCAACTTTTTTATCTTATAAATCTTTCGTAATACCAGTTAATTTAAATTTCTTAAACTTGTGATGCTTTTCTTTAAATTGACCCTTTGCTAGCCAACTTCGTTTTTTACTTGCAGCCACACGTTTTCTTTCCATAAGGAATATGTTTATCTTGAATATTTAAAAATTTTCCACATTTGATCAGTTTCTACAAACACTCAGCTGCTAAATTCACAACATATAATTCTTGTCGCATCCCTTCAAAATTAGCATTTTTAAATTTTTTTACCAAAATATCATTATTCCTTATCTCCATTTGCAGCAAACCATCAGCCTGATAGAGCAATATTTACTTTCACCCAGATGTTCCCCCAATTCCACCTTCTCAACCATTTCTATATTAAAATTTAACAATAACTCTAAAATAGCATTGTTTCTTGCAGGTTCCTTGACCAATTGGGGAAGAAATCCATCTTCAACAGTTTACAAAAACTTTTCTCCCTAATTGTTTGACTTTAAGATTTTCTTATCTATAGTCCTGTAATTAAACTCACCCATAATTATGACCTCATTAACAGATGAAATCTTAATTTCACTCTAAAGTTTCTCATTAATTTCATCAGTATCATCTGGTAGTCTGTAACAAATTCCGACTAAAACCCTTTTTCCTTTATATCTATTAATAGAAACCCAATGGATTCAATCTCCTTACTTCAATCTTTTATATACCCAATTTGAGCAGAACGTAACTCATATTTTACACATAAAGCTACTCTTCCCCTCTCTTTAGTACTCAATCCCTGTTAAATTACCTATAACCCTATATTTCAAACAACTTTTTGTCATCAAATTCGTCTACATTTAACTGTGTTTCACTTATTCTCACCATATACAAATCCTTCATTCCTACTAGTGCTCTAAATTCATCTATTATATTTCTTATACTTCTAGCATTACAATAGCAACAATTAAGCCAACCTTAGAACTACGTCTGCACTCATTTCCTATGCTAAATGTTTCTTTACATCTTAATTTAATTGCATATAGTTTATCCCGGCCCTCACCACTGAGTTAGTAATCCTTGCAAACACGTCAGTCCCTATCCTACTTAAATGTAAACCATCCATTACAAAAAGAACTCCCTTCTCCCATTGAACTGATCCCACAGTTCAATCAGCCAATCTTCCTTACATATTAACCTAAGCCTAGCATTTAGCCCTAGTAACCTACTTATAATTTCATCATCATAATTAATTCTCGGCAGTATCCCTTACACATTTAAGTCATGGCCCTTTTCTTTAAATCCCCTTATCAAACCCATGTACTTATCAGTTAGCCCTATGACCTACCTTTCCCTACATCATTAACTCCCATGTGTACAACAAAAACTGCATCATTGCTAACCCCTTTATTATATCACTTGCTCTGTCAATTATATCTTCCACCTGTGGCCCGGGGTAGCGTGTTCTAATTATTTTCTCCTTATTTTCCCCTTAGAATGTCCTGTCCACATGCTTTATCAAAGAATCACCTATAAATATAAACTCCTTAAGTTTATCATTCACACGTTTCTCTGTCATTTGTTGTTGTTGTTGTTTTCCTTCCCTCTGATAGTTCTTCATCAGTATAAACCAGGGGCTGAAATATGTTGCTCAATAGAATGAGTCAGAAGAAGAGGTGATTGTGTCATAGGAGGAGGAAACTACTGTTTTATTTCTTTGACCCTAAAGAAAAGAAAAGAAAGCGTATTTATCTGGCTCTTGAGGATGAGAAGCACCCAACCTGGAGACAAGGAACAGAAGTCCACAGAAGCACTGACAATAACCTCCCAATTTATATGATTGGGAGTAAACCCAATCATGAACAGCGAAGACAGCCACGTGATTGATGAATCAATGACTAAATGGAAGTGGTGTCCTTCCTTTCCGAGCTATCAAGTGATGTTCACTCTACACCATACGCATTACATTGTGTGATTCCCACTTGATTATCACAATGCTAAGACATTTGGGACTTGCATATTTAATACTTAGTACATTAACCGAATGTAATAAACAGGAGTTCTAAACCTAAGTTGAAAAAGTGTTACAGCCCTTGCCTTTTGAGATATCAGGTGGTATTGTGAGGTACCATGTATGCACTATATTGTTACTCAGTTATATGGAGTTAGAATAGTTTTTTCATCATTAGATTAATGAAACAGAAAGGACTTTGCAAATCTTACTTTCCAATCTGTAGAGCAGAATTTCACTTTAATAAATATTCATAGGATATCCTATGATAACAACTCAATCAACACAGGATGGTGCCACTAGATTTATTACCTAGTACATCAACAATTTCCACGACTGATAACTTCTCCACATGCAGTGAGAAAATTGTGCTTCATCAAAGTTTGTACTATAGTATTAGCATAAATATTGATCCAGACTTATGAGAAGTTTAGCTAATAAATCTTAGCTTAGCTGAATTCAATCAGTGGTTAGTTATTTTATAATGCCTGAAAAGAAAAACATTTTGAGTTTGTCAGATCATGAGAGATGGCACTTTCCTTGACCCCAGCTTCCAAGAAACAGCTTCAGAAAATGATCCAAGACAACTATGAAGTAATTTGAATGGGAGTCAGAGGAAGTCTGTTGAAAGTTATTAGTGTATGTAATGATATGTAATGAGAATATACGTACATGACAATATACTCATATAAAGAGTTACATGTGTGTGGTTCCATATGCATGTTGGAACATTATATGAAGTCATTTATGAGTTTTATATAACAAGAATGGGTCAATTACATAATAAACACATCTATTAAGTCATATATGAATGGCAATAGAGGATCTTATTTTGATCTGGATAGTAGGCTTTGTGGTATGAAGTCAACTGTGATTACTGATGATTTGTTGCCAACTTCTCCAAGATCACTCTGTCACTATTGGCTTTTACTAGAGTGGAGACTCATTTCAGATAGATAGAGGAATATAAGCAAACATTCCAGTGTCTGAAGTGTGCTTTGATAGAAGTCACAGCATTGATATATCTATGATAATCTTGTTAGTCTCTGCAAGATACTGACACTGGTAGAAATGTTACTTGACCAAGGTAATCAATTGTTTACTTAGTCTCTAAAGATAGTTTTTAGAGGGTAGTAACAGTTGAACCTTTTTCTACCTACACACCTAGCTGGCCTAAACTAAACTTGTAATTGGAAGAAGATCCTTAAATAAAGACAATGTAAATGTTAGTGAATTTTAATAGTCAAAAGTAAATGTTAGTGTTGCTAACCTTAGTAAGCTCACATGTGCAAGAACCAGTTTTGCAGTTTCTACCACATTCCTTTCATACTTGAAATGAGCACTTTTATCTGACAATCTAACAGATGATAGTGGAGGGAATGATTATGGGTTAAAATGTGAGAATGCTGTCAAGTGTTAAGGAAATGACACCAGGGGACATCATTGGCAGAGAGTTCACAGGTACTATGGTAACATATTCTAGGTGTGAATATACCATGAGCACATGTGAACCCTTTATAAAGATCACGTGACCAAGGTAATCATTGATTACTCAGCATATAAAGGTAGTTTTTGGTGGGGAATGATGGTTGTAACCAGTCATTTAGGACCTTTTTTCAACCTACACACCTAGTTGACCTGCTGACCAATTGAAATTTATCCAGCCTTACATTTTCAATCTGAACTTCTACTGTTTAAAATCGAGTTATTGGCCATTCTGACTATCTCTTCTTCAATCAGCTAGTGTGTTTTTTTCTCTTATTAGTATGCTGAAACCTCTATACTTGATTTTAACTGCCATGGAAGGAAGAAGCTTCGACTATGATTACACCCAAGACTTTTTGTTTGGTGGAGATTAAGACTTCCCCACTGACCCAAAGACTATGTAGAATGGCCCGGCCATCAATCTGTTAGAACCCATGGATGAGGATGGGTTTGTGGCTGATTAATCTAACATGTGGGATTTTGATAAATTGGTTGTTGTGCTGGCTATGAGATCTTCTAGAACTAGTCAGTTGTAGACAGAACCCAAGCATTCTATAGAAGAAGAAATTAAAGTGGCCACTGAGATAACAACACAGGTCACCACTTTTACGCCACTCGACCTTAGCCTCTCAACAGCTCAACTATTACCACCAACTACCATAACATTGGTCATTACAATGAAAGAATGACAAACACCTTGGCATGAGGAACCTCTTCTTAGGTGCCTGTCAAAGAGTGCGAGAGAATAGCGAGACAAAGGCACCAAATGTGTGCTCGCCTCCATCAGGACCGCTACTTCCTGAAGCCAAAGAATACATACCTACCTGGAATTAATGTCACTTTGAGGGATGGTTGAGTAATGGGAAGAGAAAGCAAAGAAGAGTGGCATTTGTCTGTCATCACCACCTATAGTGAAGACTCAAGGGACAAATAACACAACAATGAAGGGCCAGAGCCAGCCAGTTAAGAAGCCCTCATTATCTGCACCATTACTACAATCAATGACAGTAAGGACCTTCACGGTAAATGAGGGAACATGTACCTTGGCAACACATCAGACAACAGCCAAGACAAAATAAGATGCCTCTGCCTCCGAGAAAGCCAAACTCACATCATCAAAGAGCCTCTGAGAATTGACACAATGCCAGTCGAGGGTGACTTTTCCGATGGTACCACCACCAATCATTGCAGACTGCCCTACTCTCCGCCAGATCCACCTGCTCAAGCAGCACTATCAGGAGATTCTACAAAGTAGACAAAAACCTGAGCCACATACTACATAGAAGAAGATCCGCTGTGATGAAGAAGACATTTTCTGCTTTCAGACACGAAAAAGGCCCTGGTCAAAGCCATGTCAGAGGAAACACAGCATTTAGGAGAACACCTTCATCCTAGAGGATCTATTGGCCAACATGAAATAAGGACAAGTAAGCGGTAAATGTAAATAATTTTGTATGGTCTTTTCTGTTTTATTTCGTTATTCGTATATTCATTTTGGATATAAGTGTTTAGGTGAAGTATTACGTGAATTATATGTAACTCTGCATTTTTTCTATTTAATATGTTGTGTACATGTTTTATTGGTAACGGTTATTTTACCTAATGTTTAAGTTTAATGTTCAGTTTTAGTTGGTTAGTTTAGGGATGGTTTTTGACTACTTTTACTTATCATTTATACAATTAACTTGATGTTTTCTTGCTTGGGTGTTATGATGAGTTTATTTTGTATTTGTATTATTTAGTATGTTTGCTAAAAATTCTTTTTGTGGGTGTTTTTATGTTTGTTTGTTCGACATGTATTGGTGCTAAATGTTTTTCCTGTTTTTATAAACTGTTTATTGCCAAATGTTATATTATGTTAAAGAGTTCGTATTGTCAGGAACTTCAGACAAAAGCCTTTAATTAGAGAACTACTTTATTTCAACTGTAACTTAAAAGGGCATATTGCTAGAAACTGCTTCCTAAGTGTGGAAAACAGTGATGAAGAAGTAGTTGATATTTAACCAAGATGATATATTTGGAGGAAAATACTCGATCTGCCCAAATAGAAATTAGAAGTGTGTTATTTAAAGAAACCAGTCCATGAGTTAACAGGTTTAGTGATATAAATCTTTTCAGTATGATGCTGGTTCAATTGCTACAATTGTTCGACCCAATCTGTCAATAAAAGTTGGAAAATTGACTCCACAGATGAAAAAGGAAGACAAACTGGTGCAAACAAAATGTGAACATAAGATTCCAACAATAGAATATTTGGAAATCATCTTCATTATGGGAAGCTTTTTTACACAATATGATATTGACCTCGAGAAACAGTGTTTACATGGAACTGACTTTATATGGAAATGTGGATGAGAGGTTAGACTAGATGAAAATATTTTCAGTCTACAATCAAGAAATTATTATGCCAACAATATTTGGAGTTGATATTTGTATCTAATATTTATGTCTAAGCTACCAAGGCTATCTGCTGCTGCCACTGATTTTTAATTATTGACCCAATGAAAGGCAGCCAGTCAGCATCACCTACCCACTTCCATGCTAAGGGGTTGACCATTACTTATATAATGAATTCGCAACTTAAAGTGCAATATATATACTACAGTATGTCATAGATTCGAACTTGTCTCATCAGCTCCAAAATACAGAGCTCTACCATACCACTAATTTGTGCTCTTGAAATTCAATTAACAACAAAGATGGGTGCACATGATCATGAAAACAGCCCACATGGAGTGCAACATAACAGAATCCAGAAGAACTGGTGGCCCGAACATCAACAGGAGAACAGTTAGTTGCTTAACTTCAGTGAATACTTCACCAAAACTAAATCATTCTGCCAGAGAGCCGAAAATTCCTGTCTAAACCACTTCTAGACTAATGGCTTTCCCCAACCAAACACCTAGAAATATAACTCCTCCAGTGACAAGTCAACAATTATGGTAAAGAACAATAGGTCACCCTATCTTTGTACCATAAACCACAAAAAGAAAAGAACTAAAATATTTGAACACAGGAAAATTTAGACACTATATATATATCAGTAAAAAAGAGATTATGTTTAGTTGATCAAAATTAAGATTTTACTTTCTCTTTTATATAGTTCAGAATTTATTCAATAAATATAATGTTAAATGTATGAATATTAATGTTCTCAGTTGAAAAGAGTGATTTTATTGCTAACTGCGGAATATTAAGATATTGTTTTATTTGTGAGCTAAAGTTGCTCAAGGGACTTCACAGGTTATTAATAGAGCAGTTGTCAACTATGTTTTAAATATATTAAAAGCTGTACCAGCTCTTGCAGGCTCTCCCCTTTAGCACGGACTCTAGTCCTAAACCTAGCCCTGTAGACTTGGGACTAATTTTGAGTTCCATACATGAATTCTAGATCATCTACCAGTGCTCTATAGTTGTACCTGTCGTCTGCTGACAACTGTCCAAGTATTTCCAGTGGTTGTCCCTTCAGGCTCGTTGCCAGGTACACTGCATTCTGCTCCTCTGTCCATCCATTGATTTTTGCTAGTAGCTGAAATTGTGCTCTAAATGCTTCCCATGGTGCCTTCCCATCGAATTCCTGTGGCTTCCTTTGCACTAGATCATCCCCATTGCTGACACTCGTGTCTGGAATGTGACTTCTGGAAGGACTGAAGATGTCTGCATTAGGGTTTAGCTGCAGGGTCTGGAAGGGGTTTCTCATTGTCTGGGCTGATTAGGTCCATGGTTAATATATCCTCCCTGTGTAAAGGACAGTAAATCGTCCTTTAATGTATTTAATTCACTTTGAAATTTACTAATATTTTCCATTTCTATATGCTGGCTTTCTCTCAACTGTTGGAGATTTTCTTCTTGTTCATTTTCTTTCTTTTTCAACCACTACTGTATTTTCTCTTCTTGTTTATTTTCTTTTTCCTCCAACAACTGCTGTAATCTCTCTTCTTGTTTCTTTTCCGTTCTTCTTTTTTCATTTCTTGTTTATTTTCTCGTTCTTCTTCTTTCTTTTGGCATTCTTGTATTGCTGCCATCAAATCTGCTAAGCTGTAGTTTTAATTGGTACTTCTCGTTTTCATCTTCTTTTTTTTTCACTCCACTCCTGACACCAATTTATTAGTATGTGTTCTCTGAAAACGTAAGATTTTTTAACCATGATAGGACACCTATATTTAATAGATTTTGTGTTGTTTAATACCTCGTTGTTTGTTAATTTCCGGTAGAAATTACTTCCGAGGACTTCAGCCATACAAGTCCTTTCTTGATTAAAAGTTTATTCTTTCTTGATAGAACTTTCAGTAATACACAGAATTTGCACAGTCACTTCAAACTTAACAACTTTTATAACACATGCTGTAAATCACAGTGATTCACACACTTTACTTACAGGTGCCTACTGTTCGCTTGATTCAATTATCTATCTCTTCAATCCCGCTGGTTTTTCCTGCCAGGCTTATATACTAAAAAGAGGGCGTTTCGAATGCACTCGGGCCTTCGTGATCACTCGAGAAATTTCACGCATGCTACCAGTGCCAAACGCACCAGCAGCGTCACGAGACTTCCGCTGTCGTAACAGTATCTTGCAGACTCATGGAAACGTGAAGTACTGTATTTAATTACTTAGGCTTCGATTTGAGGCAACACTGGAGAAAACAGTAATATTTATTTTGTTTAGATCACGAGGAATTAAAATGTTCTATAATTAGAAAGTGGTCGTACTTTTATACTACAGTCTGTCTCGGCAACGTTTCCAATAAATAACTTGTTAAGATTTTGGCTATTTCCCACAAAATTAACATCAATGTTACATAATACTGTTACGACAGCGGGAGTCACGTGATTCTGGTAACACGTGATGAGTTTCTAGAAGGATCATGAAGGCCCGAGTGTTTGCCAGACGCCCGTATTTTAGTATTGTTGCGTCATCGAGATCACATGACTACAGTGACGCCACGTTTCTAGAACTATCCCGTATCTTGGCGAATGCTCTAGTATTTGCTAGATATAGGGTAGTTTGGTATATATAAGAGGGGACAACGTGACGCGAGATGATTAATGTAATGTGTGTGTAGACAGTGTGTAATTGATCTGCAGTCAGAAGTATTATTGACGTTCGTTGATATAGCGTTTGTTTTAGC
>NW_013675868.1:0-1144 GCF_000517525.1 Limulus polyphemus
CAAGATTCAAAGAACAGTGACACTAGTATCTGTTAACCACCCAAGATTCAAAGAACAGTGACACTAGTATCTGTTAACCACCCAAGATTCAAAGAACAGTGCAATTCTATTAAAGTTGAGTCATTTCTTTTCATCACAAATCCCTTTAACTGGAAAAAAAAAACATGGAGTTTCTCAATACTTATGAACCCACAAATAGTGAAGGATGTAAACACAAGTTAGGAATTTGAGGATTAACCTTTCCATAGAGAAATCAGGCAAGTATTATCCAACGTTTCTGTCTTTCACAGTCTTCAGTTTGTGCATGCGCAGTAGCGCTTAAATACACTTCTAACATGTTACTTATGATCAAAGAAAACTACGTGATATTTTGTTTTAAAAAGGGAGGGGGGATAATTTTGGTCACTATACAACAGACTTGAATATAAACTTCTAACTATTATTGGATTTAAAACTGTACCACTGTTCTCTAATACATTAAAGTTTATTAAATTATCTTCATAATTATAACCTCAAGGTAACTAACTTATTCCCAGTAGTGTGATTTACTCAGTAACAATACTTTACACTAGTCTATAACACAATGTCATAGTGGCAATACTTTACACTGGTCTATAAAGTGTAAAGTATTCATTCTTTGACATTGTGTTCTAGACCAGTGTAAAGTATTCATCTTTGACATTGTGTTCTAGACCAGTGTAAAGTATTCATACTTTGACATTGTGTTCTAGACCAGTGTAAAGTATTCACTATGACATTGTGAGTCTAGAACACAATGTCAAAGTATGAATACTTTACACTAGTCTAGAACACAATGTCAAAGTATCAATATTCTACACTAGTCTAACAAAATGTCAAGGTAACAATACTTTACACTGGTCTATAACACAATGTCAAAGAATGAATACTTTACACTGGTCTAGAACACAATGTCAAAGTATCAATATTCTACACTAGTCTAACAAAATGTCAAGGTAACAATACTTTACACTGGTCTATAACACAATGTCAAAGAATGAATACTTTACACTGGTCTAGAACACAATGTCAAAGTATGAATACTTTACACTGGTCTAGAACACAATGTCAAAGTATGAATACTTTACACTGGTCTAGAACACAATGTCAAAGTATCAATACTTTA
>NW_013675868.1:1603-4298 GCF_000517525.1 Limulus polyphemus
GAACACAATGTCATAGTGGCAATACTTTACACTGGTCTAGAACACAATGTCATAGTGGCAATACTTTACACTGGTCTAGAACACAATGTCAAAGTATGAATACTTTACACTGGTCTAGAACACAATGTCAAAGTATCAATACTTTACACTGGTCTATAACACAATGTCAAAGTGGCACTACTTTACACTGGTCTATAACACAATGTCAAAGTGGCACTACATTACACTGGTCTATAACACAATGTCAAAGTGGCACTACATTACACTGGTCTATAACACAATGTCAAAGTGGCACTACATTACACTGGTCTATAACACAATGTGATATTCTAATATCATAAATCATAGCTTTAGATTAGACGTATTTTTCAACTGTATCTGTTGGTCTTCCACAAACAAGTCCATATGGATTGCTTCCTCCGTTGCTGTCAATCTAGTTAGTATCTGTCTTCTCATTGGTCCGTTAAGCCATAGTGACGACTAAACTGAGCTTGTGAGGTCAGTCTAGCACGTTCTTGGAAGAGCCGTGCCAGAGTTCAATTTGTGGTTATTTTTAAAAGTTTGTTTTTTTATTCATCAGATCCTACATCGTGTTAATTTTCTTCTGTGTTCCCTTTAAATCATTTGTCCAACTAATGAATACTTTGTACTGAGTGAATCAGTAATTTCAGTTAAAAACCGTTGTAAAATCAAATCCCTGAATCCTCTATTTGGCGGAAGTAAATTTATCTGTGGTATATAACGATAATCCTAAAACGACCACATTATTTCAGTACTATGGTTTCCTTTCGGCCCAACAACATGTGGTGGTTGTACTTTCAGGTACTAAATCACACGTCTACATTATTTCAGTGTTAAGACTATAAACTCTAAGCCTAAACAACGTGTGACGAACGGTTAATAATGATACCGCATAACATAAAAGAAAGATTACACTTAACGTTTACTATCTGTTTGTAGTTACTAGCTTAGGATATCCCTTAAGGAAGTGAAAATTCTATAAAGGACAGTGTTTTCTTCATAACGGACTTCGTTAGATGCTAATTATATACCCTGTTTTATGGATGGTAAAAATTGACTCATTTAACTGATTAAATACCAGTGTCTTTAAATTCAAGAACAAAAAATATATAAAGAATTTGAAACGTGTCATATTTTAGATAAAAATACTAAAACAAAATAGTCCGTGTAAATCATTGGACAATTTCCAATTACTAAACCAAAAATTACGGTAATCTAGCCAACCGACTCTGGATGATAACACACAACAGATCATCTTAATTGTAAGGTTAATGCACAAGTTTGTTGGTTTTTTTAATAATACCAAGACTAAAGAATTCACAGATATCTGTATTATCTAAAAGGAAACGTAAAACATCCAAAGCGTTACGATGAAACAAATGTTTTACAACAGTAAAGTATCAAATGTTTTTGAAAACTGTTGGAATATGTTTACTTTCTGTTGGTAAAAATGTGAACTAAACACCAGTTATTTAACAAAAAATATGTCTCTGTAGAAGAATGATTACAAAGATACTTACGGTGGTAATGTTCCTAGAATCTGACCTTCATATTTCTTCACCATCTCCAAACCGTAGATATCAAACATTTTGTAAGGATTCACGGCTACCAGGATACTGCCCGTGTAAGTCTAAGAAAGCAGCAACCAGTTATAGTTAACATTACCATAGTGTACGTTTCACAATCGTTATCACCACCAGTTAGTTACCATTACTGTACGTTTCACAATCGTTATCACCACCAGTTATAGTTACCATAGTGTCCGTTTCACAATCGTTATCACCACCAGTTATAGTTACCATTACCTACTGTACGTTTCACAATCGTTATCACCACCAGTTAGTTACCATTACCGTACGTTTCACAATCGTTATCACCACCAGTTATAGTTACCATTACCATACTGTACGTTTCACAATCGTTATCACCACCAGTTAGTTACCATTACCCTAGTGTACGCTTCACTATCAGTATTGTTACATATGCAACATTTTTGAAACAACTCTATCTACAAACCGTTATCATTACGGTTTAAATGACTAGCTACGTTCCATATTGTTTGTTGTTGTTTTTTAGTGGTCGACTACATTATCTGAAATGATGATGTGCGAGTCTCTGTTCCATAGTTTTTATTTACGTGCTCAACCACACTATCTGAAGACTCAGTCCACGTACTCGGATACGGTATAGAACTAATGATGCCCGGGTTTAATGATCGTGTTTCAGACAGATAAGTCTAGGGTATCTATACATGTCCTAAAATTTCACAAACTATGTTTCATTAAATCTACGCCGTCCAATGTAACAACATTAATCACGACTTGAAGAACAAGCCAGGCCTAAAGGAAGAACGTGACATAGCGTTGTGAAGTTCGTCGCACTCAAATTATAGCTGACGTCATTTCCGAACCACATCGTATACCTACTTGTGGATTACGTACAAACTGTAAGAGAAAGTACTAGCTGACTAAAGATGTGCCGATCTAGTCGTGAATGTCTCGATAATAGTCAGACGCGCATGATACATCATACCAATATCGCTTAACACAGAGACAGACAACATACATCACACCGATATCGCTTAACACAGAGGCAGACAACATACATCACACCAATATCGCTTAACACAGAGGCAGACAACATACATCACACCAATATCGCTTAACACAGAGAC
>NW_013675868.1:5214-7956 GCF_000517525.1 Limulus polyphemus
TAAACACAAAGACAGACAACATACATCACACCAATATCGCTAAACACAAAGACAGACAACATACATCACACCAATATCGCTTAACACAGACAGACCAGATACATCACACCAATATCACTTAACACGGAGGCAGACCAGATACATCACACCAATATCACTTAACACAGAGGCAGACAAGATACATCACACCAATATCGCTTAACACAGAGACAGACAAGATACATCACACCAATATCGCTAAACACAGAGACAGACAAGATACAACTCACCAATATCGTTTAACACAGAGACAGACAATGTACATCACACCGCTAACACTTCAGATTCAAAGATAGACAATGAGTATTGATCTTACTATTAACACTTATGACAAACAAACATTTTTTTTTATCGACACAACCCACGAAAAATGTACCCCCCCCCCCCGGCAATATTTCTAAGCCTCCAGCTGTACCAAGCGCCTTAGAAGTTAAAAAAAACACGTACATTAAAATCGTTGTCCAAAAATGGTGAGGGGTAACAGGATTTGACCTTTTTTTCAACCTGTAACATTACACTTCGGCCTATACACGTGAGTTCAACCAACGTAAGGACTTTTGTAAGTACAAAATAGGTTCGTCGTGCAGTAAAATATACAATTTACTTTTGGGGAAAAGAAACAAGTACACATTATAAAACCATAATACATGATATCAATAACAGTAACGACTAAATCATCATCACTAACACTTAACACAAGAAACTCTAACAGAGAACTTCACAGGGTTCAATTACTACCTACTACAAATAATTTAACCGTGATGACTCAAAAAATATTCTTTTTTTGCCACGAGATGGCGTAAAAATAGTTGCTATAGCAGTATAGCAGTATGTACCACTTCACGGAAAATATTCCAAATAAAAGTATCTTATCCATGTAAACATGTTGATTTGATACTTAAATACCCTACATCGGTTCCTATATATAGTAAAAGGCTTATCTACAATTTTGTTCAGTGTCCAGGAAAGGCCAACATACATGAAATAATTGTTTTATTCAACTTTCCCGTTCTTAACGGACGACACCTTGTTTTAAAAACCTGCTGTACATTAGAGATCCGTATACAGTTTCATATCCAATGAAATATCCCGACACGGCTTGAGAACAGGTGATTCACGAACAAAATAAAGACCGTGCTTAATTCTAGCACCTGAGCGTGATTGTATGCTCTTTCTTAGCGGAAGTAAGGTTACCACAGCCTGGGTCAATCGGCCAATATGTAGCTGTATCTCGATGACTCGGAATGTGGGAGAACAACCGACACGTACAACCCTTGCCCTCAGGGGAATCACAAACTCCCCGTTTACTGTAACAGTTATAAGTTGGGGATTTAAATGCCAACCTAAGCTTCTCCACAGAATTAATATACATAGATATACAAATCAGTGTCAAAACGTTCACAATAATAACTTAAATATATATATATCAAAAAATTGTTCGTTACAACTCCTTGTCGTTACCATTACGTCATGATGAAAAATGCGTGGGGCCATAACTCCTAAATCATGTTTGTTTTTTAATTTTGCGCAAAGCCACAAGAGGGCTATCTGCGCTAGCCGTCCCTAATTTTGCAGTGTAAGACTAGAGGGAAGACAGCTATTCATCACCACCCACCGCCAACTCTTGGGCTACTCTTTTACCAACAAACAGTGGGATTGACCGTCACATTATAACGCCCCCACGGCTGAAAGGGTGAGCATGTTTGGTGTTACGGGGATTCGAACCCGCGACCCTCAGATTGCGAGTCGGGCGCCTTAACCACCTGGCCATGCAGGGCTCATAGCTCCTAAAATCGTTGGAGATATTCCATCTATCAGACACGATCCAAACGCAATGTCGAATTAGTTAGCAGCCATGAAGAATCAGTTAGGGGTGTTAGGACTCCAGTGTTTAAGCCCACAACTTCTCAGCTCCTACTGACTTTCGCTGTCTTCAGATGTGGGGAGTCCCCACCAATCTTTAGACAAGAAAAGAGCTATTAACATCTGCGTTTGGATCAATGTTTGGTAGATGGTATATGACCAGCGCTTTTGAGAGCTATGGCCAAAGTCATTTTCCGTTACGATGTAATCGTACCAAGAGCTGGTAATGGACAGATTTTTACGTTTCTTTTTACGTCTTATTGTGAATGTTTTGCCTTACATTGTATTAATTTCATTATTGTCTTATAGTGATGATTTGATCGTCTATTTATAATCAATGTAATTTGTAGTACTAAAACTAGTCACGAAATTGTATCCCGTTTAACCTAGAAATCAAATTTCCATGGGAAGCTCCCCTGGTGTCATAACGACACACTGCTTTCTAGTTACAGTAGGCTTAGCGATTATTTACTAACAAGAATGAATTTTATTAATCTGGTTTACCCAATAATAATATCCTAGTAAACCAGTTATTCCTATAATAACACAAGTTTTCCCTCTCGTAGAAACTGTAACACTGAAAACTTCTAATGAATGATATACAGAGCTTAACTGTACGTTGCAACAGTCCTAGAGTGAGTAGTTGACGTCACAACAGTCCTAGAGTGAGTAGTTGACGTCACAACAGTCCTAGAGTGAGTAGTTGACGTCACAACAGTCCTAGAGTGAGTAGTTGGCGTCACAACAGTCCTAGAGTGAGTAGTTGGCGTCACAACAGTCCTAGAGTGAGTAGTTGGCGTCACAACAGTCCTAGAGTGAGTAGTTGGACGTCACAACAGT
>NW_013675868.1:8937-11746 GCF_000517525.1 Limulus polyphemus
GTCCTAGAGTGATTAGTTGACGTCACAACAGTCCTAGAGTGATTAGTTGACGTCACAACAGTCCTAGAGTGATTAGGTGGAGCGGATACAGGATAAGTATCAGTGTGTTAATGGATAAGGCGACACTTGGACCACAAACACTACATAGCATTCAGTATTAGTTCTGTAGAAATGGCTTAACTTTCTGAAGTGACGTCGTTTCCCAGTTCTGTCTAGCACGCCATGGGAATAGCTGCGGTGGAATGGAGTTTCTGGTTATTTTAAGAAGTTTAGCTATTCGACAGTTCCTCGTTCACTTTGATTTCATGTACAACGTTATTTCACATCCTACCTGTGTTCCATTTAAGCAATTAGTCTAAGAATATAGTCAGGAACCGATGTAAGACCAAATCCTCGAACCCCCTTGTTTGGCGAAGGTGAACTTCTGTGATACATTGTATTATTCCTACAATAGATTAAACGTGACGACCCCATTCTTTCAGAACTTTGGTTTACCTCCAGACTAATATGTTATGATGACTAAATTTCCAGAAACGAGGCACTTAACGTAGACCGATGGAAACAACGACCACGCTCTTCACTTAACGTAGACGGCTGGAAACAACGACCACGCTCTTCACTTAACGTAGACGGCTGGAAACAACGACCACGTTCTTCACTTAACGTAGACGGCTGGAAACAACGACCACGTTCTTCACTTAACGTAGACGGCTGGAAACAACGACCACGCTCTTCACTTAACGTAGACGGCTGGAAACAACGACCACGCTCTTCACTTAACGTAGACGGCTGGAAACAACGACCACGCTCTTCACTTAACGTAGACGGCTGGAAACAACGACCACGTTCTTCCCTTAACGTAGACGACTGGAAATAACGACCACGTCCTTCACTTAACGTAGCCGACTGGAAATAACGACCACGTCCTTCACTTAACGTAGACGGATGGAAATAACGACCACGTCCTTCACTTAACGTAGACGGATGGAAATAACGACCACGTTCTTCACTTAACGTAGACGACTGGAAATAACGACCACGTCCTTCACTTAACGTAGACGACTGGAAATAACGACCACGTCCTTCACTTAACGTAGACGGATGGAAATAACGACCACGTCTTCACTTAACGTAGACGACTGGAAATAACGACCACGTTCTTCACTTAACGTAGACGACTGGAAATAACGACCAAGTTCTTCACTTAACGTAGACGACTGGAAATAACGACCAAGTTCTTCCAGTGCTAAGACATATTCTCAGACAAGCAGTATATGAAGACTGATTTCAGTTTTCAGGTACCAAGCACCGAGGTCGTTTACATACTGTTTTAGGGCCCACAGGAGAAGCCTTAAAAATTATCCACACAATGCGTAGCTCATCGACTCAGAAAACTAAAAGACGTCTTCCACATGTGAAGTAAGCCGAAATTACGAACCAGAGTATTATTAGGCTATCAGTAAAACAGATTTACGGATTCAGCACGTGGTTAATTTGAACGGAATGAATTTTCTATTAGATGGAATCTGTGCAGAAGCCATGTTTCAGTAAATGTCAACCAGGGTGACAAATACGTAACGATACGAACATTAAGATGGTGAGGTGACAAACACGTAATGATACGAACATTCTTAAGATGGTGAGGTGACAAACACGTAATGATACGAACATTCTTAAGATGGTGAGGTGACAAACACGTAATGATACGAACATTCTTAAGATGGTGAGGTGACAAACACGTAATGATACGAACATTCTTAAGATGGTGAGGTGACAAACACGTAATGATACGAACATTCTTAAGATGGTGAGGTGACAAACACGTAATGATACGAACATTCTTAAGATGGTGAGGTGACAAACACGTAATGATACGAACATTATTAAGATGGTGAGGTGACAAACACGTAATGATACGAACATTATTAAGATGGTGAGGTGACAAACACGTAATGCTACGAACATTAAGATGGTGAGGTGACAAACACGTAATGCTACGAACATTAAGATGGTGAGGTGACAAATACGTAATGCTACGAACATTAAGATGGTGAGGTGACAAATTCGTAATGCTACAAACATTAAGATGGTGAGGTGACAAATTCGTAATGCTACAAACATTAAGATGGTGAGGTGACAAATTCGTAATGCTACGAACACTAAGATGGTGAGGTGACAAATTCGTAATGCTACGAACACTAAGATGGTGAGGTGACAAATTCGTAATGCTACGAACATTAAGATGGTGAGGTGACAAATTCGTAATGCTACGAACATTAAGATGGAGAGGTCTCCTTAACAAGCCGTTAATGTGTAAAGTAAGAACTGTGTCCTTAACAAGCCGTTAATGTGTAAAGTAAGAACTGTGTCCTTAACAAGCCGTTAATGTGTAAAGTAAGAACTGTGTCCTTAACAAGCCGTTAATGTGTAAAGTAAGAACTGTGTCTTTAACAAGCCGTTAATGTGTAAAGTAAGAACTGTGTCCATAACAAGCCGTTAATGTGTAAAGTACTGGAATAGTTAGTCCATCAATAAGTTAATGTCAGTTGAAGCACTGTAACAGTTAGTCCATCAATAAGTTAATGTCAGATGAAGTACTGGAACAGTAAGTTAATGTCAGATGAAGTACTGGAACAGTAAGTTAATGTCAGATGAAGTACTGGAACAGTAAGTTAATGTCAGATGAAGTACTGGAACAGTAAGTTAATGTCAGATGAAGCACTGGAACAGTAAGTTAATGTCAGATGAAGCACTGGAACAGTAAGTTAATGTCAGATGAAGCACCGGAACAGAAAGTTAATGTCAGATG
>NW_013675868.1:12683-17726 GCF_000517525.1 Limulus polyphemus
ATGTCAGATTGAAGTACTGGAACAGAAAGTTAATGTCAGTTGAAGTACTGGAACAGAAAGTTAATGTCAGTTGAAGTACTGGAACAGAAAGTTAATGTCAGTTGAAGTACTGGAACAGTTAGTCCATCAGTAAGTTAATGTCAGTTGAAGTACTGGAACAGTTAGACCATCAGTAAGTTAATGTCAGATGAAGTACTGGAACAGTTAGTCCATCAGTAAACTAATGTCAGTTGAAAATACTAGAACAGCTAATCCACCAATAAGCTAATGTCAGATGAAGTACTGGAACAATTAGTCCACCAATAAGCTAATGTCAGATGAAGTGCTGGAACAGCTAATCCACCAATAAGTTAATGTCAGATGAAGTGCTGGAACAGCTAATCCACCAATAAGTTAATGTCAGATGAAGTACTGGAACAGTTAGTCCATCAGTAAACTAATGTCAGTTGAAAATACTAGAACAGCTAATCCACCAATAAGCTAATGTCAGCTGGGTAACACTATTCCAGATAAGTTCTCAGTAGTAAGCCGAAATTATGTGTAATAAAGTGTGAGATGCCAGAAGTAGTTGAGTGAGGCGAATCTAAGTACAAGATTTTTGTGTAAGCGTTGATATAAATAGAGTGCGTTATATACAAACGTTTTTGGAGCCACACCACGCCGTGACAGTCCATGTTGACACGTCCACTCATGCTCTACCTGACGACTGTGCATTTTGACAATAGCTTTGCAGTGTAGTATTTTCAGAAGGCTCCTGCGCATGGCTTCAATGTTCAAAGCACACCACCCATCCCTACTAATTTCCATAATCCATCTAGTACGACGAGGATAGTTTCCCAACGCTAGTTTTAACACTCCAGTCAGACAGAAAACCACAGATGTTGCCTTCGGATTCTTGACCACTATGTCTTCACATGGAATAGCATGGATACCCATTTCATTCCTGAACTGCTTAAAGTATGCGACAGTTGAACGGATGTTATGACTGTAAGCCTTACCTTGGTGAATCCATACCCCGTTGGTCTCGTTTCAGACGGAAATCCTTCTTGATTATGTTGTCTGAGACACGTGGATGGATTTCGTTATTAACTTTTGTTTTCGTGTTACTCTGTTTACCACAGCTGAGATACGACGTTGTGCAGGTCTATTTTAGGATAGTCCAGAAATCTCAAGTTGATTCATATTCCTTTGTTTTCAAATGTCAGTGTGTACAGGGGATATCACAGTCTTGGAACTTAGAAATTCCCTATCTGAACACATCTTTGTGATCGGAGTATATGATTACTTGGAGTTTGAAGAGGCTGTTATAGATTCAATTGTTGATTATTTGGAGTTTGAAGAGGCTGTTATAGATTCAATTGTTGATTATTTGGAGTTTGAAGAGGCTGTTATACATTCAATTGCGATGACATTATACAACTTCCTTATTGTCAAACAATGTTCAAATGTAGTTCTGATACGTTCCATTCCACCGCGACTTTATATTAGCACGTGACTTGTGGCTCAGCTACTTGACCACATACTAATTTCAACCACTGTGATCACGTCACTTTAAAATCTGCATTGCATTTTTACTATGGCCGATCTTGGTCAAATGTTGATGACAGACAGCATACTGTTACATTGAGAACATTTTCAAAGTTTCTACGATAATATAGGAAAGGAATTTGAGAGAAAGACAAAGGAGTGAATAGATATCACAATAGTAAATATTACAGCCCACTGGTGTATAGAGACTTAAAGAAACTAGGCTAATTACTAAGCCTAACACTGATTTTTTTCTTGGCTTGTAAAAAAATAAAGACACTTACTTTTCTGTACAAATAAAAAAATCGTTTAATTTGGGTTTACTTAATGATCTGTAAAGATATATATATATATAAATAAATGTTTATAAGTAAATAAGAAAAAATGTTCCATTTTGGTTCGCTGAGCAGTCTTTCTTGAAACGACACGAGCCGCCCACACTGAAGTACCATAGTTTAAAAAGCCTCTGAGCTATTATAATACAAGTCATTTTCACTGTTTGTAATGCTTTTCTTTAACATTGAAGTATTGTGTGTGTTTGGCATCATAGCGTTAACAGCGGAAGCAGACATCTGGAAGCGTGTTAACAGCGGAAGTGCTTACCTGGTCAATTAAACATTCTAATACAAAGAAAGGTTTTGTCTGTCACACCGTATCATTTTGTTGTGGCATCATAGCGTTAACACCGGAAGCAGACATCTGGAAGCGTGTTAACAGCGGAAGTGCTTACCTGGTCAATTAAACATTCTAATACAAAGAAAGGTTTTGTCTGTCACACCGTATCATTTTGTTGTGAATACTATACATGTCCTTACTTTTAACAGAGTAATAGACTAATCATCGTGGAGAACACTTCTATAAATATTGACATATTCACAAGGACAGATGCACGTGTCTATGCCGCTAAAATGAGGACCAAAGTATTGGAATCCGTCTTTACATGTCGTCTTTATTCGGGCGTGGGAACGTGAGAGCGAGAGTGTATGTTTATACGTAATTCAGTCAGCTGTGGTTCACCATTCGCTTGAATTGCTGTCAGTTTTTATTTTTTTGTTACTGTGCATAGTTCCATAGAAATTCTAAACACTTTCAGACACTATGTCCCACTTCGACACGAGAGACATTTGTGAAGAAGCTGGCATCGTGCCACGATATGCCTCACACTTCATTGACTCGATAAACGAGTAAATCATAATGTATACATTATGTATGGCGTATTTCAAGCGTAATATTTTGTTACGACCAACAGGTTTAGTGTTCAAGTTATCAAGATAGCGTGACAAAGAAAACATTGTAAATCAACAATATGTGCTACTTGCGAGGGAAAATACAAACTAACAAAGCAACTGGTTCTTCAACAAACTCTTACAAAAAAACTTGTTTAAAAATGTACGCGTATTCCTTAATCGGCGGTGAAAAGCCAGCAGAATTAATCGTTTCGATATTGATAATCATTAGTGACAATTCAGAAGAGTTAATCTTTTCAAGATATTGTTAATCAAGAGACACCCTAGAAGTGTTAAAAGTTGCGATACCAATAATTGTTGGTGACAGCTCTGAAGAGTTAAGTGTTGCGATAAGAGTAACTGTTAGTGACAACTCTGAAGAGTTAAATGTTGCGGTATCAGTCGCTGTTGGTATCAAGTTAACAGAGTTAAGTGTTGTCAACTATGTCCTGGGTCCTGTTCGTGACAGAATTTCTTGTTTTGCTGTCTTAAGAATCGTTATCGAAATAAACACAAAACATATCTGCGAATTTGGAGAAGACAAGATAGAATTACAAACATATAACAGCGTGAAAGTTAGGCTTAGAAATTTAAAAACACGGTAGACTGTGAAAGTCGCTTCTACACAAGCGCCGCCACGCTAACATACCGATGTCCAAAAACCAATGTACAGAAATTACTTATAAAAATTGGATGTACATTCTGACAAAAAACGTGATACCGTATAAACAACTACTTGTAACTGTTTAATTTCTGAACAAATACAATTTATAATACTCACATAAATGAATTCCTTCTCGTATCGAATTTTCAAATTCCATAACAACGAGGCTTCGTTCAGGTCGCTGAAAGTGGAGATTTAAGTCAAAAATGTTATGAAAATCATTGAACATTAATCATTACCAATACTTGAAATATCTCATCGTATCTTTGAAAATATACTGAAATTCTGTACTATATTACACCGATACTTACACAATATTGACCATGTCTTCAATACCATTCTGTCCAAGATCCTGTCTCTTCTTTACCGACGTCAGATTGGTCAGTGTAAAACTTTGGGGCTGAAACATATATTGTATATCAATGAAAACTGCACGTGTGGATACCTGGTTTAAGTTCAGTTTTCTTTCATTTTCAGTTTTTATAAGCAGTATGGTTAACGTAACTTAACTAATTTATAAGTGAGTTTATTTTCAAGGTGGTGACCTCAGATTTCCTTGAGGTGAAAGGTCACGACTACTAGAAAGTTTAAAGGTTCGTATGTACACCATGTTATCATCTCACTAACAATGAAAAGTTTGTTTGTTTGTTACTAATTTAGGGGTGTAAGACTAGAGGGAAGGCAGCTAGTCATCACCACCCACCGCCAACTCTTGGGCTACTCTTACCAACGAATAGTGGGATTGACCGTCACATTATAAGGCCCCCACGGCTGAAAAAGTGAGCATGTTTGGTGTAACGGGGATTCGAACCCGCGATCCACAGATTACGAGTCGAGCGCCCTAACCACCGGGTCATGCCAACAAAAAACGTAAATTAAAAGCTAAGGTATATAAAGTTCTCGTATATTTCAGATTATACTTTAATTAAAACATATTTAGTATATGTCTCTTAGTAGAAATATAATATTAACTCCAGAGTTATCGAGGCTTAATTTATCCAAAGTTAACCTAGTCGAGTGGTAATTATAAAACTGGATAACGAAGAGGAAGAACGGAGTACCTGTCCACTGATGACCGCCTGGACAGTAACTACCTGGGCAGGGCGGGAGTACTCCAGAACTTCACCAGGGATCAGGTAGCCAACGCCGGGGTCAAACCACACCAAATCACCCTGAAAAACAAAACGGTTAGAAATACTTTAGGACTAAGCAAATGTGGTCAAACACTTCTTAATGGTGATGTTTTATCTCTTACTCTAGGACTAAGCAAATGTGGTCAAACACTTCTTAATGGTGATGTTTTATCTCTTACTTTAGGACTAAGCAAATGTGGTCAAACACTTCTTAATGGTGATGTTTTATCTCTTACTCTAGGACTAAGCAAATGTGGTCAAACACTTCTTAATGGCGATGTTTTATCTCTTACTCTAGGACTAAGCAAATGTGGTCAAATACTTCTTAATGGCGATGTTTTATCTCTTACTCTAGGACTAAGCAAATGTGGTCAAATACTTCTTAATGGTGATGTTTTATCTCTTACTCTAGGACTAAGCAAATGTGGTCAAACACTTCTTAATGGTGATGTTTTATCTCTTACTCTAGGACTAAGCAAATGTGGTCAAACAC
>NW_013675868.1:18406-21817 GCF_000517525.1 Limulus polyphemus
TTGTGTACCAGTTTAACGTTGAATATTATTTATGATTTTAACGTTTTTAATTGTTGTAAACATTACAATAAGTTTTAGATATTTGTTACAGTATATGTGATATGAGAATTAAAATAAGTTGTTGTTCTAATTAAATAATTTTTAATTTGGCTGACAAATATTAGTGGAAGCATAAAAATAATTGAAAATCAAATTAAGATAGGGACCATGGGTTTCAGTCCAGGTTTAGGAATCTATATCGTAACCGAGGATCTTATGTTTCTGACTAAATTTATAAGAGGATGAAGCGCAAGAGAGGCTTAACAATTGCATTTATGAGAAGATAGACAGACCTGAAGAAAAGATAGAGTGAGAATCAGTATTCTACTAACAACCAGCGACTGAAAGTGAAAGTTTTCGGTGGATTTAGACATACATATGGTGATCGTGGTTACTGACTTTACACCCCATATTGTGCATGTGTGCCGGAGCAGATCGGGCAGCAGCCAGACCAATTTTGTCACAGTAGCTGTAGGGCTTTTTAAACTTTAACCTGTGTTTCAAAAATAGTTTCTAGGTAAATAGATACTTAGAGTAGTATGTACGAATCAGTATAACAAATTACACGTGTAATATACAAGTATACATGCTTATAGCTATGGTGAGTATAAGTGCCAGTGAGCACCCATTTTTGTGAATCGTAAATAAGTGCTTGCAGATGATTAATACTTTCAATAAATTATAGTAAATTAGCACAAAATTAAATCTCGGAGCACCAATATTTCTTGGAGGGGGGCTTGCCCCAGACCCCCACTAATACTGGCATGCTTTGCACATTATTCTGAGTTGCCTGACCAATCCAATATTTCTTCCTCCACCCCTGTTGTGGTCAGAGAAGAAGAGAAACGTAATGTTGATCGAGTTCATGGTTTCATGGAAAAAATATGTATAGGTGTAGCACGCGAGTACAAAATCATTAAGTGCCAAAAGAATTTTGGAGTTTGAAGAGATAAAGGATGGATGACCAGTTGTCTCGCGATTAAATGTAGGGTTCAGAGAATGCTCAGTTAAGTCTTTCGCCGTTTTCTGGGCAAGGTGGGCGTATGTGGAAAAGCCAAGAGGAAAGTGAGGAAAGAAGTATGTATGGAGGCTGCAAAAGAGTCGCTCTGGATTTAAAACAGGAACCTAATCAGCTGGCAATGGTGGTGACCTGCTTGGCCAACTCTTCACCTGGTGGTGACCTGCTTGGCCAACTCTTCACCTGGTGGTGACCTGTTTGGCCCATCCTTCACCTGGTGGTGACCTGTTTGGCCCATCCTTCACCCTCTCAAGGTTAAAAGGCCAGTTTTGATTTATATATTCTCTGCTGCAAGTCACAAGGTTTTCAATCGATGCCAAACATCCATGGACATGAAAAGTCCATCTAAAATGTATATCAAAAGCTAAATGTTTAAGCTCAAACACTATATTTATTTTGTTAGAATTTTCGCTACACAAGGTCTATATAGGCGAAGATGTCTCTAATTTTCAACTAACAGACTAGAGGGAAGGCAGCTAGCCATCAGAACCCACCACAAACTTCTTATCTGACCAAATAGTGAGCGTTTTTGCCACTAGGGGTTGCGAAGGAGGAAACTGTTGGATTAGCAGTCCAACCACTAACCACAAGCGACGTAATATCAAACGCACAAACCAGAATGTGATTAAAGTTTTCGCACCGTCAAGTGGTTTGTGAATCTTCATAGTTTAGCACTGAAGATTTTAAACCACAAGTGTGTAAAACTAGCTGTCCACAAAAAGTTTCAATCATTCATTACCATTACCAGTTTGACTGTCGAGCAGCCAGCTTGGCAGTTATCTGTAATGCACGCTCTACTAAAACTGACCATTACTGTGCTGCTAACATATACCTGCAAATCAGTATCTTCATTACAACATTACTTCTTTAAATACATAATTTCTAGAATAATACAAAATAATTCTTATCGCAGACGCCGAAATCTGCAAGTCCACTTGTCTCAGGCCTAACATTAGTTAAGCCTTTATTAAGTACGGCTTATATTCGATAGAGATAAATAACTAACTTGAGTATGTGTTTTTGCTTTATTCTAGTTAGGGTTAAACTTTACCGTAGTTAATACTATCAACAAGTACTTATAATGTTATTCTACGACCTAGCGTTAGACTTGTTATAAAACTTTGATAACCTTTTAATATGTTGTTGTACAAAATATATACTAATAAATATTTACACCTGACTTTGGTTTACATCAGTTCAAACAACGTGCGTGAGCATGCGCATTTCACGGAAAGACAAAAACTGAATATCATTATAATGACAGGTAAATCAAAAGTTATTGAAGCTTAACAAATGTAATGAAACACGACAAAGTAATTAACTAAAAGGATTGTTAGAAAACAAATCTGTAGCCCGTAATAATTTAAATTTCTTAGGCCTAAGGGCCTTCACCGCTTCATTTATTTTAGGCATTTAACATTATACTTTATTTTTAAAAAAACTGTTAAACCTAAGCAAAGTAGATGCAATCTATTTCCATATTTTAACTTTATAAAAAAATGAAAGTTATTATTTCAAAACATTGTTTATGTATTGTTAAATTACTTTAGTTTTTTTTTTCTCTTCTTACAAAATGTGGCGTTTCCATGGTGGCACGAATAATACCAGTTTCGTGTTCAGTTTATTATAATAAAAATTATTTTATCTGCGAAAAAGAATACGGATTTTTAGAAATGCAATAAATGTACATAATTAACATACAAGTACAATAGGAAGTTCTGTTTATCACAGAAAATATATTTACTTCCGGACCATTCGGAAGTAATACGATACTTCCTGATCATTCGGAAGTAAGGCAAACCCTACTCAATTCTACTATAAAAATCTTAGTAAAAGTTTGTGGGAACGTTAACTGCATACAGAGTTCAGTGTGTTAAAAGTTGTAGAACATCTGGAACATTGTGATGAAGCTTACATGATATAAATCAAAACGCAGTCTTGGCACAGATAATCAGCAGCGGATTCTTAGTCGACGTATCATTACGTAATTTTTATAAATCTTTGGTTAGAAATGTGTGGCTGAAGGATGCGAAAAAGATAAAACATCACCATTAAGAAGTGTGTGACCAGATTTGCTTAGTCCTAAAGTAAGAGATAAAATATCACCATTAAGAAGTGTGTGACCAGATTTACTTAATCCTAAAGTAAGAGATAAAACATCACCATTAAAAAGTGTTTGACCACATTTGCTTAGTCCTAGAGTGAGAGATAAAACATCACCATTGAGAAGTGTGTGACCAGATTTACTTAATCCTAAAGTAAGAGATAAAATATCACCATTAAGAAGTGTGTGACCAGATTTACTTAATCCTAAAGTAAGAGATAAAATATCACCATTAAGAAGTGTGTGACCA
>NW_013675869.1:0-17597 GCF_000517525.1 Limulus polyphemus
CTATATACATCAGTATATGGTAAGATGTATTATCTAGAACTATATACATCAGTATATGGTAAGATGTATTATCTAGAACTATATACATCAGTATATGGTAAGATGTATTATCTAGGAACTATATACATCAGTATATGGTAAGATGTATTATCTGGAACTATATACATCAGTATATGGTAAGATATAATAAATGGAATACTCTCTCGGTCTGAATATTTATTATTATTGTACACTATATACACCAAAACTCTAGAAGGAAAATTTTCTAATTACCTGTTTTTAAAACCATTAAAACAGAAAAGGAAAAGAAAAGCTCTAAAAACAACAACCAATGAAATAAAACAAAGAAATAAAGAGCCATTTTCTTGCACATCTACGAAGGAGTTATAAGTCCATTCCTTATATTAAATACACACACGCGCGTCTACTGATTGTTACCCTGGAAACAGTATTGTCTGACTGATACCAGGTTCCTTTAGTGTTCCACCCATAAGACACACCTATCTTTTTTTGTTTTCTTAAAATTTATCAAAAGCACTAATGCAGTTTCTCTGACATGACTGCTTGTTAAAATTGACTATTTTAGAAATGCATTTGTAATCATACAAGATATTGCATATCTGAAGCTTAAAACTAACTTCAATAGGCTTCAGTAAAACATGTCTATTTTGTTTGCATAAAAAGCACAGGACTAAAACAAACATATCAAAACTATGAACTTTTAAATATTGGCCAGAAACATATACAAATCTATGTAGGAATGTTTGACTTATTTTTCTTCTTTTATGACAGACAACATATAATTAGAAACCTATATCTATCATGTTATATGATTTGATAACTAATGGTTAACAGTACAACAACTGTAAACAACACATATATAACCACTGTTGTTGTTTTTAAGACTCACAAGTAAATTAATATGTAGAATAATACAGGGACTGTTCTTTCTAGTTTAAAATATTTTTTATTTTATTTGTGAGCTTTCAGCCCTTTCACCGGAGCCTTCATCAGGCAACAATGTAGTTAAAACAGGTGCCTAGGCAACAATCATAACAATAACTGACATCTGGTATTAACCATAAAGAAATTATGAGGAATATAGAATTTACAGTCCAAGATTTAAGCTTTTACAGAAATTTAATAATCAAGAACCTTGGTCTTTGTAACTGTATAACAGCATAAAAACCTTACATACACTGTTGTTTAAGAATATTTATTGATTACTTCAATATAATATGAACAAAAGGTGTTATATGGAAAAGTAAATTGTTAATACCTTTAATAATACATTGTAGAATTAAAGGTATAATTTCAATCAATACCACGACAAATGATATGTTTCATATCTTTAATAAGTTGTGGCCATTGTTCTGATTAATGCCCCATGGTGGTCCATTGTCTTGTGCTTGGATGGCAATAGCTTGTCTGTCTATTATTCTTGGGTCTATTATATGATCGTGAAAAGATATAGCTGATGCGTATATAGGACAGTTCTTGATACCTCTTTGAACTTTACCTGTAATGGGTGTTGTGTTTCCCCAATGTATTGTTTATTACACTCACACCAACTGTTATAAACCACATTCTGATTGGGAACTAGGGATTTTACCTTCATAGTGTAGGAAGACTTAAGAAAACTACGGTATTGTTAAGTTTATAATTATCCTTTGAAAGTTTTTTCCTTTCGTTGTGATTTTCTGGTTGTGGTTCATTAATAGTTGAAACAGGTGAATCATGTTATTTTGATAACCATCATTCCTGAAAGTTTTCTCAAGATGTTATTGTTATCTAAATGTGAAAGGGACAATAGAAGAGAGACAAATAAATTTACAGTAAAACAGAGACAGAATGGTAAATGTTCAAGCTGGCTATAGAATTATAACAATCAAAGCAGCACTAAGAAAGAATGGTAAATGTTCAAGCTGGCTATAGAATTATAACAATCCAAGTAGCACTAAGAAAGAATGGTAAATGTTCAAGCTGGCTATAGAATTATGACAATCAATGTAGCACTAAGAAGGAATGGTAAATGTTCAAGCTGGCTATAGAATTATGATAATCAAAGCAGCACTAAGATGGAATGGTAAATGTTCAAGTTGGCTACAGAATTATGAAAATCCAAGTAGCACTAAGAAAGAATGGAAAATGTTCAAACTGGCTATAGAATTATAACAATCAAAGCAGCACTATGAAGGAATGGTAAATGTTCAAGCTGGCTATAGAATTATGATAATCCAAGTAGCACTAAGAAGGAATGGTAAATGTTCAAGCTAGTTATAGAATTATAACAATCCAAGTAGCACTAAGAAAGAATGGTAAATGTTCAAGCTAGCTATAGAATTATGACAATCCAAGTAGCACTAAGAAAGAATGGTAAATGTTCAAGCTAGCTATAGAATTATGACAATCAAAGTAGCACTAAGAAGGAATGGTAAATGTTCAAGCTGGCTATAGAATTATAACAATCCAAGTAGCACTAAGAAGGAATGGTAAATGTTCAAGCTGGCTATAGAATTTTGACAGTCAAAGTAGCACTAAGAAAGAATGGTAAATGTTCAAACTGGCTATAGAATTATGACAGTCAAAGTAGCACTAAGAAAGAATGGTAAATGTTCAAGTTAGTTATAGAATTATGACAATCAAAGTAGCACTAAGAAAGAATTGGTAATGTTCAAGCTGGCTATAGAGTTATAACAATCAAAGTAGCATTAAGAAGGAATGGTAGATATCCAAACCAGCTGTAGATTAACATATCTGTACACAACTTGTATACAAGACACACTATTACCAATTCTTATCTTTATACAACAGAGTGAATGAAAACTATACATTTGGAAGTAGACTTTGTTTTACACATTGTACAATATGGTTTGAGACCAGGAAAATCAACTACACTTTGCTTGTTATAAGTTACTTACCTCTACAAAGTTACACTGTCAGTGATGGAACAAAGAACACCAGCATATTAAATAAACACAATGAATACATGCCTGTGATAATAACTGTATTGTCTTGGAGGAATTGTTACATGCTTGACTGCCCATTTCAATTACAAAAATTAAAATGAGGATAAAAGAGTAGTACTGTGCATCACAGACAGCAGATTCAGTCCTTCCTAATGAATATAAAGAAGTCTATTCACTAAGGTCATACTGTTTTACATGCAGCAATTAACTGAGCAGTTTTACATGTAGTTACCTCTATTTTCTATAAGTAGGTTATGTGAAACTTTTAATTTTGCTAACATCCTAGCCAACATTTGAGAAATGAGCTTGAAAAGAGGCTAGAATTTTTTTTAATAAATATTTTGTTAATAAACTAAGAAATGAACACGTATTATAAACAGATCTATGGGATTCCCCTTGTATATCTAATCTTCTCTTGAAAGTTATTTTTCTTAACTGTACTGGTTATTATATTTATTAAGTTATTTTGATTTATTATAATTTATTATTGTTAAGTTAGTTTGCTAAATATAACTTCTACAACAGTGGTCGTTCCTACTTGGAAATCAGCCTCATTTTTACCATAGTGCAGATACAGTGTTGGTTAGAATAGTCAAAATATTATTTATAATTTAACTTTATATTCATTATTTTATTATAATGTTTTTTGTTATTGTTATTCATTATAAGTAAGATAGTTATATTTAATTAGCTCTACTTATTACTGTGTATTTTTAGTTCTAATCAATGTAGGTAGCTTACTTTGATCAGAAGTTAATATTACGAATATTTGGGTTTAACAGTCATATTAAAAATCCACCAGGCTTCCACATTTATAATCAATACTCCCTAATAAAAGTTAAAAGCAGTATTTTTTTCCAGCCACTTGTATCTTCAGCAAAATAACAAGTATACTCATCTTAGGAGTAATTGGTGTACAGTACTATAGGGCAACCTCATGGGACCAAATAGTTCCTTGTTGTCTGTATAATTGTGGAAACTATTCTAATAAATAATGAAGGTCAGAAATCTTGAACAGACCCTATTACTACTAGTCACATCCTCCCAACTAAATAAATCCTCCTTTATATAAGTTTATTACCACCCTTTGCTTTCTGCTATTACCTGGCCTTCCAGGATAATTTTCACTTTTTAAAAATTTCCAACTTATCAAAGGTGTTACACAAGTCTGACATTATTTTAGTTGGTCTACTTTTGAAACTTAAGGCCACATTAGTAGGCCTAATTTAACTTTTAAGTAAGTATAACTATAACTTAAAACTCTGTGTTACTCTTAATCTTATTCAATTTCTCCTTTTTCAGTATAAATTCTACAGCACCATGTATACACAAGTTCCTGCCCTAATCAATCTGGTTTGATTTCTAAATTAAAAGATAAGTGTCTTTGTGGTTTCTAAACTAAAGTGCAGTTCTTAACGTCACTCGTCACTGAAAATGAAATACACTTCACTGTGTTTTACAAATAACTTGATATAGCTACGAGATAGATTTATACCAACATTAATGCTAAAGTTCCTTTTTCAATTTACTCAGAATATTTGTTACAACATGACTAAATTTGTTATTAAGCCTCTGTAAACAATCAAATTATGAAATGTACTTACCCACGAAACCTTTAAAGTTACCACTGCAACAGTAGTAGACTAGCAGTAGTATCACTGCCAATACTAAAAGTACAAACACACTAGTAGTAGTACTACTACTTTACTATTTATATACTGCACTATCGCCCAAAACTGTTTTTAAGTCAAGTTCCCATAGTTTTTTTTTCACATGCAATCTTTTTCTGAAAATTCTCCATTAAGAGTAAGACAGCAGAATTCACTCCTAATAGTAATAGCAAACATGAGATGTCAATACTTAGTTACAATCTCAGTTAGTTTACGCGTTGAACCAACACTTATCCTACCGACAGAAAACTGGCGGAAGCAGTAATAATAAATAAATTACTAACGCCTAAAGCTCACACAGTCACTGAATCAGTGAAGAAAATCAACAGAGATGCAACTACAAAGTCCTTATTTTCTGTTTCTGAAAAGTACGACAAGAAATTCTAAAGACAGAAGCACGAGCATTGAAAACTTCACCTGTAGTTTTAACACTATATAATTCTGCCAAACTCACATCCTACATTTAATTTAAGGGTATGTTCTCAAAATCCTGAGATTCCTATAGATGTCACTAGAGTATGACAGCTTCGAGAGGCTGACAACATCAATAGAAATATACGAAATTTTAAGACAAACTAAACGGATGGATATTTACTTTCAATCAGAATCAATAATTTGATGTGGAACTTATTAGTTGCTCGCAACTTTAATTTAATCTTTGTTACCTGTATCTTATAAGTCATGCAACAAATTTCCAATCCGATAGTAGAACGTGACAATATGGTATTGTAACTTAGTATTTGAGGTGGGGGGGGGGGTATTTTATTTTCGTATTTGTGGGGTTTTGTTACGTATCTGCTTATTTGTTAATTTCCGGTATAAATTATTTCCGAGGTACTTCAGCGATACAAGTCCCTTCTTGATCAAACCAGTTTATTCTTCCTCGATACAAACTTTGTAATACACAGAATTTCCACAGTCAGGACGTTTCTAAACTTAACTACTTCTATAATACACGCTATAGATCACAGTGATTCACATACTTTATATACGGTGCTTACTGTTCGCTTGACTCAATCTGCAGCTGGCTTTCTTTGCCAGGCTTATATGTACTAAAAAATAGGGCATCTAGATCACACTCGAGCTGGCGGGCAAATTCATGATCCTTCGAGAAACTCCAGTGCGCATTCTCCCAGGGTCGCGTGACTTCTGCTGTCGTACACAGTTCTTTAAAACTTGATGTAGTCCTCTCTCCTGCTGGTTGGTTCATTCAAATTATCTGGGAAAAATAATTGAAGGTCGTTACTTTATTTCCTCCTTTAATGTTACCACAAGCTTTAACACTTTTACAATATTGTTACGTCTCCGTTTGTTAATTAACTTTCCGTAACTTCGTTCCGACGAAACTTTAGCGACACAAGTCCTTACTTAATAAAACTGGTTTATTCTTTCTGAATATAACTTTACCGATATACTTATTTTCAACAGTCGCTCTTTTACAAACGCTATAACGAACGTTAACTTCAACAATACTTCCTGACTGCAGTTCAATTACTCACTACCTACACACATTATTGTCACGTCACGCCGTGACCATCTTATATATACCAGACCACTCCCCAATCTAGTAAATGCTAGAGCACTCCCGAAAGAACGGGATACTTCTAGAAAGCAGGTGGCATGACAATAGTCACGTGATCTCGCTGACGCAACAATATTGTAACTTGTATTCTTGTTAGTTATCACACATATCCAGTTACTTTTCAATAAGCCGTGAAACTGTACAAATAAGTTGGTTTCTACGTTAGTTGCTGCGTATCAGCATGGTTTTTCCGTTTGTACGTCATTTGTAAACTTATGCATAAAATTTACAACAATGTACAAGTGAAGACAGCTTGTAGAAACTTTAAGGAAGACATAAACTGATTTGTTATCGTTACTTGGGCTGGACTTTGAATTAATTTCACCAAATAACTTGAAAGAAACTGGCTACCGAAAGAACAAGATTACAACAAGTCACGTCAGAAGTAGAATTATTTTGGTAAGCAAAATAAATAATTGGGCTCATTTTCAGCAACATGGCAGCGAGAACGAACTGTTACTGGAAATCATGAAATTATTTTTAAAAATGAGCCAAGAATAACGAGAAAGAAAATTTAAAAAGACTAAGGAGAAATTTACATAAAATTTTAAAATGGTCAAGAAACAAAAAAAAGATAGTTTAAGATAGTTTATTTGTTTGTGTGACACACCAGAATGATGTATCCAGAGCAAAGTTCTGGAACAGTGTACAGAGGAACTTATAGAAGAAAGACTTTCTGAATTATCTTAAGCAGACTCTCCGCATGAAATGATGGATTCATTGGCAAGTGACCAATTTAGAGATACCATACCATAAAGGAAGCCTGAAATTGCACATGAACTACTTAAAGCACCATCTAGAAGTTACAGAAATATTAGGTTTTCTATTACTGAAATATCAGTTCCCGCTAACAATAGTCTAGAAGAATTAAAATAATACAGACCTGCGATGATTTTATTGTCTTGAAATTTTTACATGTTCTACAGTAATTCCTGTACGCTGAATCCGAACATGATATCCATTTTTTCCATTATGTACAGATTTTTCACAAAACATCATAATGCAATACATAAAAGTAAGACCACAATACACAGTTTTGAGACTAAGAGACGTAGATTTAACACAGGATGAATGAGGATGCATATTCGTTTGATATTGTTACGTCTCTGGTCGTTTGTTAATTACTCGTAAAAATTCTTTCTGAAGAACTTCAGCGATACAAGTCCTTTCTCAAATAAAACTAGTTTATTCTTTTTCAATTCAACTTTGCAATACACTTAATTTCTACAGTCACCTTAACTTAAACACACACTATAATTTACAAAGAACGATTCACGCAGTTTACTTACTACCGCGCTTGACTCAATTGTCCGTCTATATCTTCAGTCTCTCTGTCTGCTATATAATTTCCGATAATTGTCTGGCGCACTTATATACAAGAACAGAAGTCGCCTAGCAAATACTGGATTATTCATGATGTTCCCAGATCTTTCTAGAACTCATTACGTATTACCAGAGTCACGTGACTTCCGCTGTCGTAACAATATCAATGTTCTTTTCTTTAGATTGTCTGTATTTTTGTTAACAAATATAATAATAAAAAAATGTTCATTGTGGTAAACGAAATAATAATTTGATCTAAGTAAGAGTTTTTCTTCTTCCTAATTTGTAAAAAAAATCCTTACATGATAGAAAAATGAATATCATTTTCGAAATATGCATAGCTGAATCGTGGAAAATCCGTTATTAAAACCAAGACAACTTTTATGAAGTTTAAATTCGCAGGTCTGTGTAATTTATCACACAGATAGTTAAACAGAATGGAAGAAATGGACCACAAGAAACTAGGAGTTTCAAGTCTAACTTTGAAGAACATGTTACATGGCTGTAGATTAAAGCCTCTATGGCATGAAAACACCACCCAGAGGATACTAGAAAGGGAGAACTGTTATAACTGTAAAATATATGGCCATCATAGCCGAGACTGGAAGGCATCAATAGCTGTTGTTCAGCTAAGGAAACAAATTTCTGAGGATGTGTCTCAGAAGCCAACTAGATTAAGTGAACAACAATGGTCGACTTTTCATGTAAGTCTTTCCTGTATGACAGGAGTTCTTTCTACATATTCTCTGTAAGATTCTTCTTATTGGCCATTCTATGGATGGGAGTACAAAAAGTACAATGGCATTTTAAGTTCTCTCCCAAATGTGATAATTCGTTTAACAGAGTACAGCAGTATATCTCCACATGCCATCAAAAGATGGATAAAGGGCTGTTGTCCTGGTTTTTGTATCCCAAGGAACTGATATATTGCTGCAAACATGGTTGATTCAAAATTCCACCCTTAATATGAGTGAAGTTCCAAGGCATGCCAATTCTTGAAATGAATTGTTTGATAGTTTGCATGCTAAAATTTCTACTTCCTGGTTAGGAACAGCATAAACATCTGACTTTTTCGTAAAGTAGTCCATCATAACCATCACGCATCTATTTCCATTGTTACTCTGTGGCAGAATACTAAATACCTCAACAGCAGCTTTCTGAAGTGGTGCTCCATCAAATTCCTGCTGTATCTTTTGTGGATCTTTATGCTTACAGTATAGTTCATAGGATTTACACCTATTCTTTATATACCCCTGGTAACCAACTTACAAGCTCGAGCTTTGTGTCCAGCCATTGGAATGTCTCAGAGATGATGCAGTGCTGCTGAATGTAGAAATTGTGGAAGTACTAACTGTAGTCATTGCTTTTGTCCATTAGAATGTTCCCACTTTTTACATAATAAGCGATATTGTATGCATAATAAATCCCCCTGTGCCAAATAAATCTTTGTCTTCTGGCTGTATGGAGCAATTGTTTGCCATGGATGTCTTTCTGTAGTTTTCTTGAGCCACTAAATAATTGGTAGTTGGTGTCAAACTCGTATATTTTGCCTGGGCATCTTTCAGTGGAGGTTGGATCTCACTAGTTTTTCATCATCATATATGTATGTCACATCATGGTTTATACTTTGTTGTATATTAGGTTAGTAGTCTTTGCTCTCTCGTGCTTCCCTCTTTTCACAGTGTTTACACTAATCAGCAAAACATAGTTTCTGGAATAATGCATCAGCATTTCCATGGCTTTGTTCACGATGTTAAGGTCATACTTGTGGAGTTTTTGGAGCCATCTTGCTATCTGGTGTTCTGGGCTGCAAAACTCACTAACCATTCAATGCCACATGAACTGTCTGAAGTGTAAACATTAGTCTCCATACGTAATTGTAGTAGGCTATATCTTCAATGTTTTAATTGGGACGCTAGCTAGAAGCCGCGTGACGTTAAGATCAAGTAAGGTTATTGGAGTAGACCTAGAATGTTCTTGATGACTTCACGAAAATCTAGTAATTTGTTATCATTATGTGGACTGGGTTTTGAATTATTTTCAATAAATAATTAAAAGAACCCACTCAGCAAAAGAATAACGTTACAAGAACTGATGTCAGAAGTGGGGGTTATTTTGGTGAAATTAAAATAAAACTTTGAATATACTTGAAGTTGAGTTTAACTGTTTAATATGACGATCACACACTCAAGAATTGAGATCCAAGTGTTAATAGAGATGAAATTATTAAGAAGCTGAAGGAGACTGAAAATTAGAGGAACAAGAAAAAAAGTTAAAAGAAGGCTAAGAAGAATGGGACAGAAACTTAGAAAAAAAGTAGTAAATTTAAAACAAGATCCAAAAGAAAGAGACAGAAAATTGAAAGAACAAAAATAAAAGGATAGAAGATTAGAATCATGTGAGAGGAGTTAAAAGAAAGAGATGTACTAGAAAAATTTAAGTCAAAAATAAATCTGACTGAAGACAAAATCGATGAAGTCATTGGAGATGCACAGAGATTACAACAAAAAACTGTAAGCACGGAAAGGCTGGGATTACATGATTGCAGAAGTACACAGGAGCGTCAATGAAGTCAAAGGTGAAGTATTAAAGACATCTATGAAGTACAAAAAGCAAGATCAATGAAGTGGAAAAGAACATTAATGATAGAATAACACTTGAAAGACGAAATGAAAAATGCAAAGGTGACATGATATGGTGTACAATCTCCCCAGCAAAATGAACTCTAATGGTAAGCAAGTGCTAGGAAAGGCCATATATTGTATTGAAAAGAATCAGCGATGTATTTCATAGAATCCAGAAGGAAAATTTATTCAAGCCACAGCTGATCTACCATGATTGTCCTTGGAAATACGTTGGTGAGAGAATGGCCAACTGGGTAACTCTAGAGGAGATTATGTTAGCAACAACTCACAACTTGCTGAAGAGCCCAGGATTTCTGTCGATATAACCTCCAGAGATCATCAAGGATGGAGCCACCGGTGGATTTACATGATCTCTACCTAGTAAGAATTTAGATTTGATGACGAGGAATCCACTTCTTAGAAAAGTTTCGAGACAGCTTGAACGGGTAATGAAGAAAACTTTGTCGAAAAGCTGTACATTTATGATAATGTTTTAATCATTACCCATTCAAGCCGTCTCGAAACTTTTATTACCTGGTAAGAACTCTCCAAGTGACAGGACAGACAGCGAAAATGAAGGACCATCTAACCTGTACACGTGGAACGCTTTGTCAACAATGAATACGGTGAATATAGCGTGGTTGAAATATTATTATTATTATACACTCACCAAATTCTTAAAAATCCTGAAGTGTAGTGTTTAAAAAGTTAACTTGTTATCAGTTTAATCGTCTGTAACACCTGAATCATCTATTATCTTGACGTTTCCATCTCAGAAGGCTCCGCAGTGTCTCGGCGGCAAGTCTCAAGACTTATAACTCTAAAAACTGGGTTTTGATACCCGTGGTGGGCACGGAACAGATAATCGTTGTGTAGCTTTGTGCTTAACAACAAGCAAACACACCTCCTTTGGGTGTTTTCCAATTAAGATATGTTGATTATACGTGCATCTCATCATGCATAGATTATCATTTATTTTTTAAATTTTACATTAGTTGTCGTCTTAAATACTGACGTCTAATAAAATAATCCTTCTACTAAGTGTAATAATTTCAGTATGTCTATTTTTTAAGATATAATTCACGGTTTCATCTTAATTTTCGGTGGGACAGACGGTAAGTCTAAAGGCTAAAATCCGGGGTTCGATTACCCTTGGTGGACACAGCAGATGGCCTAATGGTAGATTGATTAAAGTACCAGTGGTTGATTGGGTGAGTATTGCATGCGTTACATTAGTAGATTGATTAAAGTTAGAGCAGTTGATTGGATGAGTTGTGGGTGTGTTACATTGGTAGATTGATTAAAGTCAGAGTAGTTGATTGGATGAGTTGTGGGTGTGTTACATTGGTAGATTGATGAAAGTCAGAGTGGTTGATTGGATGAGTTGTGAGTGGGTTACATTGGTAGATTGATGAAAGTCAGAGTGGTTGATTGGATGAGTTGTGAGTGGGTTACATTGGTAGATTGATTATAGTCAGAGTAGTTGATTGGGTAAGTAGTGAGTGGGTTAAATTGGTGGATTGGTGAAAGTCAGAGTAGTTGATTGGGTAAGTAGTGAGTGTGTTACATTGGTAGATTGATGAAAGTCAGAGTGGTTGATTGGATGAGTTGTGAGTGGGTTAAATTGGTGGATTGATGAAAGTCTGAGTAGTGATTGGGTAAGTAGTGAGTGTGTTATATTGGTAGATTGATTAAAGTCAGAGTGGTTGATTGGATGAGTTGTGAGTGGGTTAAATTGGTGGATTGGTGAAAGTCAGAGTAGTTGATTGGGTAAGTAGTGAGTGTCTTACATTGGTAGATTGATTAAAGTCAGAGTGGTTGATTGGATGAGTATTGGGTGTGTTATTTTGGTAGATTAGTTAAAATTTGAAATTATTTCATGAACTACTTATATTTTTGGAATGAAATTTGAGAGAGTTACGTAATTTACTTAAAATGTGTAGGCTTACGACGATAAAAATCAAGTTTGAGTACAAAGAAACCAAAACAGCAATGTACAGTATAGTACATAAAAAAGCACTTCATAATTAATATATAAAATTAAAAGGCTGAAAGTTACTAGATAACCGTAAAATTACGTTAACAAACTTACAGAAGTTTGAAGTTACCTTATGATTTATTTTATAAAATGTTATTTAATTAATCTAATAACATAACGTTTTGGGACAACATCTCGGTTGTTCCATCCTCTAGACTAAACTAAAATTATTAATAAATAAGATAAAAAGGAATCTCTCTAAGTCGGAAAAAGTAAGAAAATATATTTATTCAGCTAAACTGATTACCAAGTTGATTTTTAGTTTCATTCCAAGTGCATAGCTTATTCTGGCCGGAAGTTAATGTTAACTAGAACTAGCAAAGTTCCCTGTTTCTGAAGCGGCATTTATAACATAACATAACGTTTTGGAACAACATGAGACCTATTGGTCCACCTCGGCTATTCCATCTTCTGAAGTAAACTAAAATTATTAGTAAATAAATATAAAAAAGTAAAGCCAGCCCTTATCATTCATATAGCTATCAGGCTTTCTCTTAAACTCGCTTACATTTACTGCCTCTACAACATCTGAAGGCAACCCATTGCAAAGGCCAACGACGCTGTTAGAAAAATGAAATTGTTTTAGCTAAAGATGACTCCTACCTTACCAAAATTTATACTTGTGTCCCCAAGTCCTACTATTCTCACTGTTAATTATGAAAAAAGATGATACATCAACACTATCAATTCCCGTTACAATCTTAAACATCTCAATCAGATCCACACTATCTCTTCTTTTTTCAAGATCAAACAATTTGAGAGATTTCAGCCTCTCCTCATATGACAACCCCTCCATCCATCCCAGGCATCATTCTAGTAACCCTTATATGAACCATTTTCAACAATGCAATGTCCTTCCTAAGGTAAGGAGCCCAAGACTGAACACAATATTCTAAATGTGGCCTAACCAGTGACCTATACAATGAAATTATAACCTCTTCAATACTTGCCTACCACTAGCAACCGTACACTGCTTGGATGACTTTAGAGACTGATCAACTATTACACCAAGATCCCCTTTTTTCATGACACTGTTAATGTTATTCCCATCCAAATTATACTTATAATTGAAATTATGGTAATCCACATGTATTATCTTGCATTTTTTATAATTAAAACTCATTTGCCATTTATTTGCTCAACTCCCTAAATTATCTAAATCCTTTTGTAAATCAGCAGCATCCTCTTTACAGCAAGCAACACCCAATACCTTCATATCATCTGCAAATTTTAGAATAATTCACTTATCAAGGCACAATGAGCTGTTTACATAAGGTTAGTCTATTTGTGTGTTAGGGTTTTTCAAAAGTCTTCACAATCAAGAAAAGGGTAGTGTTGTAAGCTTTATTTTCAATGTTTGAATTTAAATATTTGTTAGAGGGCGCACGATATTATGATCTTAAAAATGTGTGTATTAGGTGAGTATGGTATAAATATGAGTAATCAGTTCAGTTGGTAAGGTATTCAGTAAGTAACGATTCAGACCAGTGGTAAGAATTATCACGTTTATTCAATTACTCGACAGACATTGGAATTCTACAAAAGTGTAAATGTAAGTTATGCACAGTATCATCAGTGAGGAATTTCTGTTGAAACGTTCTTTGTGAACTTAGACTTACAAGTTTGGTTTGTTTTGAATTTCGCGCAAAGCTACACGAGGGCTATCTGCGCTAGCCGTCCATCATTTAGCAGTGTAAGACTAGAGTGGAGGCAGCTAGTTGTCACCACCAACCGCCAACTCTTGGGCTACTCTTTTACCAACGAACAGTGGGATTGATCGTCACATTATAATGCCCCCCATGGCTGAAAGGGTGAGTATGTTTGGTGGGACGGGGATTCGAACCTACGACCCTCAGATTGCGAGTCAACCACCCTAACCAACTGGCCATGCCGGGCCAACTTTCGTCAAAGTCTGTTATTGTTACGTGAACTAGAGATGGGTATTACTTTTACCAAAAGAATATGCCAAACTAAAGAATGCACACAGTACAACAATACTTTTATAGTGAAACAATATTATTATTTTTTAATGAGTCACATTGTTATAAAACAAAATCGGAGTTTAGTTTAATTTCGGAGAGCCTAGATGAACAGAAAAAGGTTCCTTGATGTCCTTTAAGCAACTCATTAATTTATCAACATTTTCATAAGATCGGTAAATTTTAATAAAAGTATCTTTCCAATTTTATCAAAAGTTTGTTTAAGACTCGAAGCTTTTCATTTCCTTTTTACATTCAATATGATTAAATACCACACTGAATGGATTAATTATTTCATCAATACAATTTCTTTGTAGACCTTACTAGAGCTGCATGTCTAATGGAATGCGTCCTCCCTGGAATGTCGTACTTACCAACTTGAATGACATAATCACACATGGAAAGACGCTCAGTGATGCTTGAGTTAGGCTAAGAAAAGTCCTGAATCAGTTCAGGAAAAAGAACCTTTAAGGTGAATCCCAATAGTGAAAATTGTTCTGTAAACAGGCAAGTTTCTTAGGAAATGTAATCAGGAGAAATAAAGTGTCTGCAGACCCAATCTAAGATTGTATTATTGGCCAACACCACAGAATTTGCATGCGATAAGAGGATTTATTGGACTGTGTTCTACTGTCATTTTGTAAAGTCATTCTCTGATAGAGCTTGTCCTCTACACATAGACTAAAGTTCGGTTGAACTGGTGATTGCCAGCAGGCGTTCAGCAAACTGAAGAAACAATTAGCCCTAGTCCAGCTTTAACATACACAATTCTCCATTCATATTGGATATAGATGTTAATGATTCATGAGTGGAAGCAGTGTTGTCCCAAATACAACATATGATCACCTACTTCAGCAAGACAATGAAATCTGTCAAATGTAGGTCTTGTACAACTCAGAAAAATCACTAAGTGTTATACAAGTATTGCATTACTTCCAACACTATCCATATATCCAACGGTTTAGACACTGAAAGATCATGGTTGATGAATTTCCACATCCCAGAAGGTTCGATAGCTAGATGGCTTCAGAAACTTCAAGAGCCAAACCTTAAAATTGTGCTTCGTTCTTCTAGATTCAGGAATATTAGGGAATTCTGCTACTTACATTAAAAAGATCTTCTTATGCAAAATGAGGTTAATACTGCTAAGAGAGGATAGCATAAGCTCATAAGGACAAATAATGGAAAGTGCAATACAGTCAAGTCCAAGATAAAACATTCATAGATGATAAATAAATTAGAAATTAGTTGAAAGCTCCACTGAAAGATGATCATGCAAAATATATGAGTCTTAAGTTGATTATCCAGTGGATTAGGAATGGTGTAGGATGACCTTCGTGACAAATAGTGGATCCATACAGTCTAAAAACAAAAATATACTCGACACAGTGGGACTTCTTATGTCTTTGGAAAGTATTTTTTGTTAAAAATTGGAAGATACAAGTGGACAGAAGTTACAACAGTTGGTACTTCCACAGTGGACAGAAGTTACAACAGTTGGTACTTAAGTACCAACTTGTAGCTTCTGTCCACTCTGGAAGTACCAACTGTTGTAACTTCTGTCCATTGTGGAAGTACCAATTGTTGTAACTTTTGTCCACTGTGGAAGTACCAACTGGTGTAGCTTCTGTCCACTGTGGAAGTACCATCTGTTGTAACTTCTGTCCACTGTGGCCACAGTGGGCAGAAGTTACAGCAGTTGGTACTTCCACAAGGGACGGAAGTTACAACAGTTGGTACTTCTACAGTAGACAGAAGCTAGAACAGTTGGTACTTCCACAGTTACTGAAAGAAGAAGAACTTCATGGATATCATGTGTTAAGAAGACACTGGAGAGAATAAGATAACACTTCTAATGATTGGATACCAAAAAATCTATAGAGGATTGGTGTAAATCATGTAAACTCTGCTGTTAGAAAACAAAAATAAAATCAATTACAGCCATGTGGTGTTGTAGCACCTCTTGAAAGAGTTGCTGTGAATGATCTTGACCATTTACCATAGAGCAACAGTAAGAATAAATACATCTTAGTTGTGATGAACTATTTTACCAGTGCCAGAAACATATGCTGTTCATAAACAAGAAACTAAAACTCTGACAAAGAAATTTAGTACTGACTTTGTTTCAATACTTGGGGTGTCTATTGAACTTCACTAGAATCAGAGATGAATTTTGAATCAGCTTTTTTAATGGAGATGTATCAGATCATTGGGATCGGGACCACAGACATTTATCTTTCTTCTGATGGAAAAATGGAGAAATAAAACAATACATTTTTACATCAATTAACAATTTCTGTGGAGGAAAATCATAGAACATGGGATCAAGATCCTTCATTCCTACTCATGAGTTATTTATCAGCAATACCTGAAGCTACAGGTAAACCGTGTTACGTATTACAATTTTAAATAGTGTAAAACTGAGTTAATGATTATTTAGATTTAGAAGTCAAATAAATACGGATATGTTTCAATTTATGATATTTGCCAACAAGATTGATAAACACAGTTTTCTTTTTTAATACAAATATATTTAACTAGCTGAGTTATCCGGCATCACACGGTGAAAATTTAGATTTGAAATGTATGGATCCGTATTTTTTCAGCAAATTATTCAGTAAGAAGACAAAAGCTGTGATGCGAGAAATAAAAAAACATTTAATCAAACAAAGATTTATTTGGAATTAGATCGTGTTTGAGCTTGCCTTATTCTTTGAGCCTGAAGTCGTACATCATGTTGCTCCTCTGTTTCTTGATCTCTGTAAGCTATTTGTCTTAATTTTTGTGCTTGAAGTCTGGTTTGACGTTGTTCAGACATTTCTGGTTGTCTATATCCAGCTTGCCTTGATGATTCTGACTGAACTCTGGCTTTATGCTGTTCAACAGTTTCTTCCTGTCTTTGAGTAGCCTGTCTTTCAGCTTGAGCTCGAAGTCTAACTTTACGTTGTTCCAAAGTCTCTTCCTGTATTTGAGCAGCCAGTCTTGCAGCTTGTGCTTGAAGTCTTTGATTGTGTTCTTCTTCTGTTTCAGCTGCTCTTTGTGCTTGCATTCTTTTAGTGGCAGAAGACTTCCAAGAGAAAGGGCGTTTCTTGGGTGGCATAATCACCTGTATCATAAACAATAACTTGCAATTCACAAAGCTACTAAATCACTTATGAAACCACTTAGCACTATTTAAAGAAAACTGTTTTTGGAAATACTAAATTGACAGCAAGGTGATCTGAGTGTCTCCCGCCATAACGCTTTCTATGTGCAAAACGTGCTTATGTTTGTATGTTTATCACATAAAAACAATATTACAAAAAAATGGCGCAATAATAATTAATTGTCAATTTCGTCATTATATACCATACCAAATACAAAATAAAGAGCACCATTAAATTTCTTGTAAAAAATCTGGTTATTATGAAGT
>NW_013675870.1:0-1770 GCF_000517525.1 Limulus polyphemus
TTTCTTCACGGAGCTACAAGTGGGTGTTTTTTCATCACGGAGCTACAAGTGGGTGTTTTTTCATCACGGAGCTACAAGTGGGTGTTTTTTCATCACGGAGCTACAAGTGGGTGTTTTTTCGTCACGGAGCTACAAGTGGGAGTTTTTTCTTCACGGAGCTACAAGTGGGTGTTTTTTCATCACGGAGCTACAAGTGGGTGTTTTTTCGTCACGGAGCTACAAGTGGGTGTTTTTTCATCACGGAGCTACAAGTAGGTGTTTTTTTCATCACGGAGCTACAAGTAGGTGTTTTTTTCATCACGGAGCTACAAGTGGGTGTTTTTTCATCACGGAGCTACAAGTGGGTGTTTTTTCGTCACGGAGCTACAAGTGGGAGTTTTTTCTTCACGGAGCTACAAGTGGGTGTTTTTTCATCACGGAGCTACAAGTGGGTGTTTGACTCAATAATTATCTGACAAGTAATTTGTTGATATAATGGCGTTAGAATCTACTAAGTAAAAATATTAAGAAATAAGACTTTTTCTCCTTCCGTAGACGGGGATCAGCAAGAATAAGGTATTTGAAAACATCGTCCGCCTGTTCACGGACTCCTTGAAATGCCACGAGGGAGATATCAAAATTTTTGGTTTGAGCGCAGTGCCGTATCAAAAGGCAGAGCACGTACTCTCGCACCTAGGGTTCACTAATTCTAGGTATCTAAACGCCTGAGTGCTCGATACTCGGTGACGCTCCAGTTCCGTTTTCAAACAATTTTTATTCTTCATAACTCTCTAATTTTAGCGTGCTTTAAAAGCAGACTTTAACTAAATGATATCACATTAGGTGCACGCTCTACTCATAAATAGCGACAAAATCATTCGGCGCCTGATCCCGGAAAACTCGAGACATTAAGTATTGCTCTAAGCCTAATTCCCTGACTAGTGACCTCTGTTATTGACGTACTTCATCCCAGCGTTTGAATAGGCTCATGTTTTAAGGAACATTGTTTTGGCCCTGTCGGTGATCACGAAACAAGGGCTGAGAAATATTTTTCTTGTAGGATTTGGGTGTTATCGTGTTTGTATTCTGTTACTCTAACCATCAATAGAGAAATACTAATTTAATACTTAATACGCGCATAATTTACGCTAAACAGAAATGTATTATAAACTTAATACATTTTAGCATTTAATGTAATTTGTGATCTGCTCAAAATGTCGACAACAAAAACGCGTAATTTTGCCGAGACATTGTTAAAAAAAAGATGGTTGATTTGATGGCGTAATTAGTGTTTCAAAACATTAAAACTACACGAAGAAATATTTATTAACGAGGTAAAAATATTCAAAAGAAAAATCCTTAAACGAGTCAAAATGATGTGTATACAAGAAGTTTGCGAGAAGAAAGAAAAATTATTATGTAAAATCATACACTTTCATGTGTATTATTCATAGATTAGGCCTAAAATTAGGCTTAAAAAAACATCGCATTTTATTGTCCTCAAGATTACTAATGCTAAATAGAGATGGCGTTCTATCTAGTTTCGAGCTTATTCTTGTGACGGAGGGATACACTATATTTTGAAGGTAATGAAACATCAGTCAATAAAATTTTAGTTCAGTAAACGCTCACTAGTTTGTTCATAAAGAGAAGCAAGCTTTAACGTAAACTGTATATCTAAACATCTTAATGATACTGTTGCGTCATCGAGTCACATGACTACTGTGACGCAACGTTTCTAGAACTATCATGTACTTTGGCGAATGTTCTAGTTCTTACTAGATATAGGGT
>NW_013675870.1:2596-11122 GCF_000517525.1 Limulus polyphemus
CAGTTTTATTAAGAAAGAACTTGTGTCGCTTAAGTTTCGTCGGAACGAAGTTACGGAAAATCAATTAACAAACGGAGACGTAACAATACGTTCTTTCTCGTGGCTCCATTTCAAAAATACTGTAACGTGAAAATATTTTGTTTTTCCTGTCAGAGAATCTTCACGATGTACTACAGACAATTTCGACAACTTTTCCGACACTTCGGTAAACTTCTATAATTTCATCATTCATATGATCGCCAGTAATTTGATAGAGAGGGTATTCGAAGTTGAACCAACTGTTCAACGAGTAATTTCGTAATTTTCATATTTAATTATACGTTTATTTACAGAACATTGTTTTCACTCACTAACGAACTTCTTTATTGTGACTTTAGGGGAGGAACAAAATGGACGTGAAAGTTTCAGAAAAAGAGCTTCAAGCAATAATTTTACACAAATAACTTGATATTAGAATAAAGACTTGAACATTTTAGTTGAAAGGTTAGAGAACCAGGGTAATGTGACGTAAACATTTTTGTTGGAAGAAAGAACCAGGGTAATGTGACGTAAACACTTTTGTTGGAATAAAGAACCAGGGTGATGTGACGTAAACACTTCGCTGGAATAAAGAACCAGGGTGATGTGACGTAAACACTTTCGCTGGAAGAAAGAACCAGGGTAATGTGACGTAAACACTTTTGTTGGAAGAAAGAACCAGGGTAATGTGACGTAAGGCACTTTTGTTGGAAGAAAGAACCAGGGTAATGTAACAAAAGTAAAAGTTAACATTGTTGACGTGATCAATATTATCCTAATCGCTTAATTTCTCTTCCATATTGTCTTTGTTATCTTTCAGAAAAATGCATAAATCTCGAGGCAGTAGCCGATAGACAAACGAACTGTGTTCCAACTGGTAAATATAACTTGGTGTGTTTTTCAACTGGTCTTTATGTTGGAAATACAACTTGGTGTGTTTTTTCAACTGGTCTTTATGTTGGAAATACAACTTGGTGTGTTTTTTCAACTGGTCTTTATGTTGGAAATACAACTTGGTGTGTTTTTCCAACTGGTCTTTATGTTGGAAATACAACTTGGTGTGTTTTTCCAACTGGTCTTTATGTTGGAAATACAGCTTGGTGAGTTTTTCAACTAGTCTTTATGTTGGAAATACTATGTTCTACTCAGACCAAGGTTATACGTTGTTATGCCCCACCTAAAGACTATTCATATTTTACTATTATAATATTAACATAATATTCAGTCTGTTAACGTCATTCTATGTTCACTTATCATGAAAATTGGTTCTTGTTTTTGTACTGGATATCCGATTCTTTTTGTTCTTGTTTCTTTTTGTCCTACTAGAAGTTAGTCCTGTTTAGTTTGCTGTAAATTGTAGTGGGTTCTTTTAGTATTTCTTGCTTTATTAGAACCTGGTTCTCTTTAGTTGAACTCGATGTCGTGATACAAGTTAGACAACAAGAGAACGTCTCTATTGTGTTTTGTTACCAGACTGTTGGACAAGGTGGATAATACCACCCACGACATAAAACGGGATTTTCTGTTGTGAATGCTGTACAAGACGTGGCTTGAAACCAAGATAAATAGCAAACGTTATTCACATGTAGTGACTATATCCTAATCTGCCCATATTTTATTCTTGAGAAAATACAAACAACGTGATACAAACAACAGCAACAAATATTCTCCGTGCAGTGCATGCCTCAAAACCTGGATAAGTGTTTCTTTTAAGCCTAAATTTTCTCTACCTCTCACTGTGTCCTTGAGTATTAATTGTAATTTATTAATATGCTTCGTGTAGAAGACGCACCAAGCTGTATTTCCAAAATAAAGTTGTCCGGTTGGAACAATACTTCTTTATCTAAAAGCTTCCATCTCGTGCTGTTTGCATTTTTCTGTAAGATAACGAATATAGAAACTGTTTGTACTCTGGTTTTTAAGTTATGTGAACCGTTATAAATACAAGCTGTTGTTAGGGATATATGTGGATTAAGTTTGTTTAATTGTTGACCGTTATAAATATAAGTTGTTGTTAGAGATATATTTGGATTAAGTTTGTTTACTTGTTGACCGTTATAAATATAAGCTGTTGTTAGGGATATATGTGGATTAAGATTGTTTACATGTTGACTGTTATAAACATAAGCTGTTGTTAGGGATATATTTGGATTAAGATTGTTTACTTGTTGACCGTTATAAATATAAGCTGTTGTTAGGGATATATTTGGATTAAGATTGTTTACTTGTTGACCGTTATAAATATAAGCTGTTGTTAGGGATATATTTGGATTAAGATTGTTTACTTGTTGACCGTTATAAATATAAGCTGTTGTTAGGGATATATTTGGATTAAGTTTGTTTACTTGTTGACCGTTATAAATATAAGCTGTTGTTAGGGATATATTTGGATTAAGATTGTTTAATTGTTATGTGAACCGTTATCACATGAGGATTATATAAAAAGAATTATCCAAGCATATCTCTAGAACTGGTCTTAGACCAAACCTAACATATTCCTATAGTTGATCTGAGGCCTAAGTGGAGAATGGCAGAACACTATGAACGACTATTTTAACACAATTAAAATCCGACATTGACAGTAAAAAGGTGCATGAATATTTCAACGCCCCCTAAGGCAAGAAATTGAAGTAGTGCAAAGATTGTAATAATAATAATAAAAAAAAGGTGTCAAAAAAAAGATCGTTTTTGTATGACATATTTATTCCAGCTCAACCATGTCTTCAACGAAGCGAATATTAGATAGAGCAGAAGTTGTTATTAATAATTGAGATTCTGTTTACACGGAAACTTTTGATTTAACAAGTTATTGTTTAGCTTCTCGTCAAGAGAGGGCGATTTTTAAATATGACCTATTAATTTCGAAGCACCAGGAAAGCGAGTTATAACGTTCAATAATTCTAACCGAAAATTTGGGTTCAGAAACTAGTTTTTAAACAAACTGAATAAATAATTTAAATTAATTTTCGTTTGAACGTCATTTATCGAGAGAATGAAAAGTCAATATTTCTCAATTCTTATGTTTTATTGCTTCACATACAAAGATTTATATTGTTCAACTATCAATTAGAAAAAGAACTTTCACAAAGTGTTGTATATTATATCACACTGACAATACTAGTATTTATAACAACAATGTCCAAGAATACCACCAAATATCACCATGTTGAAAGTCGTACGTTAAAGGCACTTTTTATGAAGATATAAAATGTGTCCTATCTATTTACATTGTTCATAACGTTTAAAGAAGAGTTTCAAAGTTTACACAAGGCAAATACACGAGATATCCATTTTTATAACTCCAATGTGTGAACAGGATTGTTTGTTAAGGATGTTCGCGCAAAGCTAAACAAGGGCTATACGTGCTAATTTTGAGCTGATAGACTAGAGGGAAAGCAGTCGGTCAACAGCACCCACCGCCAACTCTTGGGCTACTCTAATGGAATAGTGGGATTTAGCCGTCACTATGTTATGACGCACCCACGGCCCTAAATTTTGGAACGCGATTCTACAACGGTGGGTCGCGGACCATAAATCCTTGGATTCACAGTCCGGCACGCCGACTACTACGCCACGCCCGGTCCACTGAAAAAGGATGCGCTAGATTTCGATATCAAGGGAAGTGAATATGTTCGTGAATTGAGTCCTAATAGTTAGGCACAACTTTATCAAATTATTTAAAAAACATCAAATATTAGCCTTGACTGTAACATTTCATCATTAATTTCTGTTACTGTAAAAATATTTCTTGTTACACAAATGAAAAATGAATTAAAACTCTTTGCTTTCTCAAAAAACAAAATTTGTCAAAGTAAATTAAGTATGAAATTTTAAGGCTTAGTTCAGAATAGTCCTTTTATAACTCATTTGATTTTCGTATGGAATAATACAAGAAAGAATGTTTTCAAGGCTTAGCTCCCGTATTGTACCTTTAAACATTAACACAGAGTCTACTGGATATATTCTGATTAGTAATAACGGTGACATTATCAAAAATAGGAAAATTATTTAGACGAAGTTTAACAAATATTTAGATTAAAGTTACAATTGTTCTCACCCTAGTGGATGATCCAGAGAAAAAGCTTCTTTTCGAGTATTCAGTAATTTGAAATATTTCACGTCACATACAAAAAAGATGCTTTAACGGTGACGTGGATATATTAATAATAATTTTGTGTTAAAGGTCGTAAACGTAATTTGAAATGTCTTCAAGTGTAACGTCTTTAATCTAAGTATTGCTAAATGCACGTGTTTTTTATAAAAAATAATGTTAATCTTTTTTACGAATTAAAAACAGCGTATTCAATAATTATTAAGCCTAAATCATAGTTTGCAAAGAATAAAGAAATATTTTTTTTTTTGCACTCGATAGATAATTTAAATGTTTCAACACCAGGATCGCTGTTCATATATAAAATAAGATGATGTGACATCTCTCAAGTTGAAGATTATTGTTTAGAATTGTGTTTGTAAAAACAAACATTTGCTATTTCTCTTAGTTTCTTACACGTTTTTATCTAAACTTTAATGTTTTCAACAGAAACGTATATCACACACATTCACTCAGCTGTAACAGAGGTATCAGTAATACAGTAATGTAATATAAAGATGCTCTATATCAATTAGTGAGACAAATCTAATTATCAGGAGCATTTAGAAGAAGAAAAATATATATATATATATATAAAAATTAATAAAACTGTAAAATAAACAAACCATTCACAAGTGTAGTGTCTCATATGCTCGATAAAAATATATATACAAACAATCCAAATAGTAAACAAAAAAGTATCAATTCAAATGCAGTAAAACTCTCGAAAGGCTGGTTAAAACAGTTTTAAAAACCATGGCACGTCAAGTAATGGACAGTTAATTTCAAAAAAGCAAGATTTAACTAACGATTGTACAATCACAGGTCGCAGGTCAACTGACCAGATACAACCCACAAAAGAATAAGTATAATGAATAACATTAAATGTATTTTTAAAATGGCACATCGCTTTCACGGCACTGTTGTGTGCGATATCTTGCAGTCTATAAAGATGGCACGTTTTACACAAAGTAATCTCTCCAAACTTATATAATAATAACTGCATGTCATTAATAAATTTTCTCCGTTTTAAGGGTTAAAAAAATAGAAATTGTTCCATCAAAATATCTTGGAGTTGCTACTTCAAGGCAACTGTGAATTCATAAAAAAATATATCGACCTTGTCCTTAAATTTCATGATCGCTGGTGATTGGTTATCATTTCGTGACGTCTTTCAAATTTTCAATTAAAGACACCTTGCCTGGTTTTATTATAACGTGCGATTATTCCACGGAACCGATGAGACATCATTTGGTTTTCGGTAGGTGTCGCTTCATGTGCAGGGCAAGGTGATCAGATCTGGCGAAGGAACGCTCACACACTTTACACTTAAAAGGCTTAGCTCCGGTGTGTTTACGATAGTGTCGTGTGAGTTCGTCAGAACGAGCAAAACGCCACTGACACTCGGGCCAGTGACATCTGTATGGCTTTTCTCCTGAAACAAAATAAATCAGTTCCTAAATTTACAAATATAGCAAACCGAATGCTAATAAAAAGGCCTAAAGCTCGTAATAATAATAATATAAAAAAGACTAATTTACAGTGTTATGAAATTAGCACGCCAGGTTTTTAATTAGCTGCAAATATCTACGTTTTTACCAACAAAAGATGCAGCTGCTTTAAAAATGAGAAAAATAAAATTTCTGGATGTCAACTTAAATAATAAAAGAAAATCAAAAATACGTTTAACTATCTTTATATCAGTTCATAAATTGTAAAATCCCTGACATCACATATGACCTTCGGAGTATGTTTTCTGATTTTGCACTGACCCCATTCTTACTTAATACAACACCCTGTTCAGCACCGTGCTTTTGACCCATGTCCTGTCAGGTATTGGCTCTCTGTCGTTAATCAATTGCCTTAACACTCAAATTGTCTTTAGTCTAGCTTAACGTGCCAAAAGCACGGTCGTTAGCCGTCGAACCGAAGAGCCAGACCCCTCTTATAAGTTTATAACCCTATCACATAATATCTTTCTTACTACCAAACGTTTTTTGGTTTCTTTCATCAAGTCATTTACCGAAGGTTTGACTCTTTGACAAGAAGACATAAAAGACATTCTTGGTGATCGGTAAATCTTGTTTGTGAGCCCAGACAAAGAGGAAATGTCACCCCTCGGGAGGGGGGGGGGGAGGGTCAACGTATGGTTCCGTGTCTGCAAAGATTGACTGTTTCAGGAATCATGGCTATTTTGTTTACAGTTGGGGGGACGGTTTTTCTTGAAAGACGGAGTTTCTAAACGTGGTTCAATTGTCCTGACTTAGAAGAAACGTGATGTATAACAAGTGAACAAAATGGAGTCATAAAACAACACCCAATAGGATTTTACAACGAGGACCTTTAAGATAAGAAACACCAGAAACTAGAATCATTTTAGTTGGGTCCTCGTATCTCTAGACGACAAATTCACAATCTTATTAAGTGTTTCTATTTTTTAAAATTCATCAAAACATGATAAGTTAAAACTGGTTTGCTGACCAGAGTGACGTAGATTTTTCTTTGCTGTGAAACACACACATATTGAGACAACACCTGGTTGTTGCTTTATTCTTTCCTTAAGTTATTTACCATTTTACAGTGTTTTCCTTGTTACTGAACGTTTGTCCAATTTCACGACCGATACAGTAAGAACATTCTTCTACAGGAAAGAACATGGTTTATTCCTCAGGGTCTTTTTTTTTCCTTATTACTGAACGTTTCTTCAAAGTTACGAGAGAAAAAAAAATATATACATCCTACACGGTTTGGTCACTATTTTACTTTAAAGATGTATAATAAGCTATATATACATCTCAACCTTATGTTCATCATCTAAGTTACAGTCTCTATATTCCGTTATTATAAACAATGACTCATCACTAACTTATAGTACAACGTTATGTTCATCAGCTTAGTTACAGTCTCTATATTCCGTTATTATGTACAATGATTCTTCACTAACTTATAGTACAACGTTATGTACATCAGCTTAGTTACAGTCTCTATATTCCGTTATTATGTACAATGATTCTTCACTAACTTATAGTACAACGTTATGTACATCAACTTAGTTACAGTCTCTATACTCCGTTATTATGAACAATGACTCATCACTAACTTATAGTACAACGTTATGTTCATTAACTAAGTTACAGTCTCTATATTCCGTTATTATGAAGAATGATTCTTCACTAAGTTATAGTACAACGTTATGTTCATCAACTAAGTTAGTCTCTATATTCCGTTATTATGAACAATGATTCTTCACTAAGTTATAGTACAACGTTATGTTCATCAACTAAGTTACACTCTCTATATTCCGTTATTATGAACAATGATTCTTCACTAAGTTATAGTACCTGATGAACATAACGTTTTGTTCATAATAACGGAATATAGAGACTGTAACTAGTGACTCATCACTAACTTATAGTACAACGTTATGTTCATCAACTTAGTTATAGTTGTGTAAAAATGTTCAACTTAGTAACTGACCAATACAATATATAACAGACCATCGGTCCTTCTCCAACAAGGTCAGTTTTGCAGCCAACAAAATGTTGTATATCCGATCTGACCGTTCACTGTAAGCCCTGGCCTTATCTAGCTCGTGCGTGAACTGCAATAAACGTGACCCACATTGCCAGTATACTGACACGTTAGACCTCAACTTTGCAAACTACAAGAGCTGCATTTGCAAACAAGATATATGTCAGGCGCCAGAGGTGACATATATACATATTTTGGATTAGAACAAACACTAAAGAAGGGACCAATTGACTTGGACAATCTCACCCATAAAAGTCAGTTTCTGTCACGTCACGCTTGATTTCTTGAAATAGGAGGAGTCATAAAAGCCTAAATGCATTTATCTCGATAGAATATTTCGATTACTGTCTGCCGAATACGATTTTAGTGACGGGGTGCAAGGAGGCCGTGAAACCTTATAAGTGTGGTGAGTGTTGATATAATAAGCCTAAAGTAGTGTGGGATCACCTAGCCTAGAGCAAAGTGCGTATAATTTATCATGAAAATAAAAATATCGATTCAATTTTAAATTTAAATTGTTTCTGAATTAAGCCATTTACTGTTATATCACCAACATTATCACCAACAAAGCTCTAATGCACATTACTGTTATAACTGCCGTCGTATGCTCTAATGCACATTACTGTTATAACTGCCGTCGTATGCTCTAATGCACATTACTGTTATAACTGCCGTCGTATGCTCTAATGCACATTACTGTTATAACTACCGTCGTATGCTCTAATGCACATTACTGTTATAACTGCCGTTGTATGCTCTAATGCACATTACTGTTATAACTACCGTCGTATGCTCTAATGCACATTACTGTTATAACTGCCGTTGTATGCTCTAATGCACATTACTGTTATAACTGCCGTTGTATGCTCTAATGCACATTACTGTTA
>NW_013675870.1:12122-13807 GCF_000517525.1 Limulus polyphemus
GTTGTATGCTCTAATATAATTTATCATGAAAATAAAAATATCGATTCAATTTTAAATTTAAATTGTTTCTGAATTAAGCCATTTACTGTTATATCACCAACATTTTTAATAAAAAAACTTCTTTAATCAAAGAAGACTCTGAATTAAGAAATCTACAAATATTTTTCCAGTTTTGTTGTCTATACATTTCATTTTGCACTTTCACTAAATAGACTAACAACAATATTAGATTATAATTTTGTTGCTGAGCAACATCAGAGAAAAGTCATTGTTGGAACGTAGTGTTACCAAAGCGCACTGACTTTTCTATATATTATTAATTATTAATCTAACTGATTTTTACCAATAATTATTCTATCAATACGCCACCAATCCATTTTATGGTTCACAAAAGAACTTACTGACGATTGACTGCCTCGACTGCACTTTTCTGCCTCTTTGTTGGTCAAACTTCATTTCGCAAAATTTATTTATTTCAATTAACTATGAAATGTGAGGTTAGGGTATACGATGGGGTGGGGATGGTAGTACTTGGCCCGTCATTTTTGAAGGGCTGTACTTTAGTTCTCATTATAACACGTAGTTTTATGATCACCTATATTTTTTGTTGTTGTTTGTTTTATCTGTTTCTCCAAAACGAACTCGGTTGTATGCTCTAATGCACATTACTGTTATAACTGCCGTCGCATGCTCTAATGCACATCACTGTTATAACTGCCGTTGTATGCTCTAATGCACATCACTGTTATAACTGCAGGTCAAACACGCATTCCACTCCAGATTAGAAAGTGTTCATGTGAAGGAAGGTTCATCTTTTCACTGTAATGTGGCACGTGCAGCACAAACGCCTGAAGCTAGGAAATTTCCTGCACAGCTTCGCAATTACTGTGTTTAAACTTTTAATCTTTAAATGACCCTCACTTTAAATGGTCAGAAACAAGGCCATTTATAGCCACACAGCAAAGAAGTTAGCCAGTGTTTCACCAAGTGCTCATTAGTGTCCTATATTATTATATATTACTTCAAACACATTAAACAAACAGGCTTAAGTTTTGACCTTGTGAAACACTCACAGTCGACACATTAAACATATAGGCTTAGGTACTGACCATATTGAAATACTCACAGTCGACATATTAAACAAACAGGCTTAAGTATTGACCATATTGAACTATTCACAGTCGACATATTAAACAAACAGGCTTAAGTTTTGATCAAGCGAAATACTCACAGTCGACACATTAAACAAACAGGCTTAAGTTTTGATCAAGCGAAATACTCACAGTCGACACATTAAAAAAACAGGCTTAAGTATTGACCATATTGAAATACTCACAGTCGACACATTAAACAAACAGGCTTAAGTATTGACCATATTGAACTATTCACAGTCGACACATTAAACATACAGGCTTGAGTATTGACCTTGTGAAACATTCACAGTCGACATATTAAACAAACAGGCTTAAGTATTGACCTTGTGAAACATTCACAGTCGACACATTAAACAAACAGGCTTAAGTACTGACCTTGTGAAACATTCACAGTCGACACATTAAACAAACAGGCTTAAGTACTGACCATATTGAAATATTCACAGTCGACACATTAAACAAACAGGCTTAAGTATTGACCATATTGAAATATTCACAGTCGACACATTAAACAAACAGGCTTAATTATTT
>NW_013675870.1:14498-20348 GCF_000517525.1 Limulus polyphemus
GAGAAACATTCACAGTCGACACATTAAACAAACAGGCTTAAGTACTGACCATATTGAACTATTCACAGTCGACACATTAAACAAACAGGCTTAAGTATTGACCATATTGAACTATTCACAGTCGACACATATATTTTGAGAAGTTAAATATAAAAACTTATATTGATACTAAAATCACAAAAACATATGTAGAGAGAAATAATTATGGAAACGGTAGGTTATAAGATGCAAACGTTACAGGATTTTCCTTCCTCTATACCGTTCCAATTAAAATTATCAAAGCACAGTCACGTATTGATAACCTACACTGTGATTGGTTATCACCAGAACAATCAGAGAGTGCCACATCAACATAATGCATACAAAAGAAGAGCCAGTCATACCATTCCCAGTAGTAGTGTGGTGAATACACTAATGACTTGCAGAACAGAAATACCACATGAAAAATATGGCGAAGTGAAACTTCTGGCTGATAATGGCGAACTACTCCATGCAACAGAATGAGGCGAAATTTCTGGTTTCAGTAAGATGTTTTTTGGAAACTCTGAAGAATTTGCGTGAAACCAGTACTGTTCATAGTAGGAATGGCCGATGTAGAAAGTATAAATTATTCACATGATAAATGATAACCCATTAAAGATATTTTCAGTAACCCAGATTTAATTGCAGGCCCGGCATGGCCAGGTGGTTAAGGCACTCGACTAGCAATCTGAGGGGCGCGGGTTCGAATCCCTGTCACAACAAACATGCTCGCCCTTTCAGACGTGGGGCGTTATAATGTGACGGTCAATCCCACTATTCGTTGGTAAAATAGTAGCCCAAGAGTTGGCGGTGGGTGGTGATGACTAGCTGCCTTCCCTCTAGTCTTACACTGCTAAATTAGGGACGGCTAGCGCAGATAGCCCTCGTGTAGCTTTGTGCGAAATTAAAAAACAAACAAACAAACAATTTAATTGCAGGTACAAATGATACCTTCAGAGCAGTCAGATACTCGTTAGCACGATGCGACCTCAATGGATGTGTAGTAGCTCAAAAATCACAGCTAAAGGAAGATAACCAAACCAAAATACTGAAACGGGTATCAATCATCAAAAAATTGAATAAGGAAAACTGGAGAGGGTATTCTTTGCAGTTGAATCGAAGTTCAGCTTTTTTGGCAAGAATAAAAAATAGTTTGTTTGATGACAGAGAGGAGAGCATGGCCAATGTTTAACACATAAAGCAATACAAGTGTGGGCTTCATCTCACCCAGTGGTGTTGGAGATGTAGACACACAATTGATGACACCCTGACTACTGACAGGTACAGGCACATTCTTATCCATCAAGTCATTCTAGGTCATTTTCAACAATCGTGAAGAAAATGTGGTGAAATGATATCTGGAAGGAAAAACCAATGGCACATTTGTAACCCTGGTTTAACCTGTACAAAGTCAAGACCAATGGCACATTTGTAACCCTGGTTTAACCTGTACAAAATCTAGATATAAATGATATTAAGGCTTTGTCTGATATGAAAACTTAGATGGTCGGGCACCAAACAAACAACTTGGCTGAATTATGGAGAATAATACAAGACATTTAGTACAATATTTCACAATCATGCACCGATAAATTTGTGGTAACATTAAAACGAAATGTAAAAAATACTATACAACTTTTTCAGGTTTCTTTCTGTAATAATATATCGTACTAAAGATAAACTGACTAGTTAGTTACAATTAATCATTGTTTGTGTCTGTTGTACGTGTATCACTAGCGAAACCATTAGTAACACTGCTAATCTAAATCAGGCGATTTTTTCTTTCTGTAGTGGGGGAGACACATGTTTGATTAGGCCCAAACAGACAATCTGAAGGTTAGTAAATCAGACGGAATTAGAGACACATGTTTGATTAGGCCCAAACAGATAATCTGAAGGTTAGTAAATCAGACGGAATTAGAGACACATGTTTGATTAGGCCCAAACAGACAATCTGAAAGTTAGTAAATCAGACGGAATTAGAGACACATGTTTGATTAGGCCCAAACAGACAATCTGAAGGTTAGTAAATCAGACAGAATTAGATTTGTGCCACTTTTCTGAAGCATTTAGTTCCACAGTAGATAGACTGTTTTCGCTCAAAGCCACACAAAGGGTTATCTTCTCACAGCCGTCCTGAATTTTAAATTGACAGACTAGAAGAAACGCACCTGGTCATCCACCGCCAACTCTGGGACTACTATTATCGGACTGACTAGTGACAATACGGGGATGAGACGCGAATCATGAACCATAGGATGTTTCAAATATCGGGCACGCTAACCACTGTGCCACGCCAGCCCCTCACAAGAGGTAGAAAACGTGGGTCTATTTTATTTTCAGGGGTATCCCGAATTTTTCTTTAATTTATTAAGAAAGTTATAAAGTCAGTTTCTTCACGCCCACCTGCAGCACGTAGCCTAAAGTTAACCCACTAAGACATTACTAAATATATATGTATATATAGCGCATTCTAGTATAAGTTTAGGTTTTTTTTTCTTCCAAACCTTACACGTTAAAAATGTACCAATTCAACACCCGACATTTCCTTGTCAGAATGAAAGCATTCTCAACGACTCTTCAGTTCTAAGAAATATAGGAATTAGATATTACAAAAACAGGCGAACCAAAACTAACCATTAAACACATGTTCGATCCACGACACCTCCAAATCCGAAGACAACGATCGCAAGAAACATAATATTTACAGACAACAAACTAACTCTGAAAATTTACCATTATTTCGCGCACTCTTGTCAATATGATTTAGGCCTACAATAGTACCTGATGACGACAAACCCTTGTCGAAACGTTGTACATTTGCTGTTATGTTAAACTTATATTAAAATTTTTCTTCATTACCCATTCAAGCCGTCTCTAGCCATTATTAGGCCTACAATGTTTACTGTAAATTTGTCAGATGTTCTGTAGAAGGTCATTACTTTTAACACAACTGTTTATTGAGAAACACTAACTAATTGAAGTTACTCACCTGTGTGGATACGTTGGTGTGCTTTTAAATGACTGCTTTTGGTATAAACCTTAATGCAACCTAAAAATAAAAGTAAAGACAAAGATTAAGTAGAGTATAAAACACACAGAATGGTTGTATGTACGGCTAACATGTAAAATCTCTTAACCTTGATAACGTAGAACAATGACAACCGACATTTGTTGTGAAGTTGTGAAACTAGGTAGAAATAACTTTGTTGGAGTTCGAAACACAGAATAAGGGATATTGAAACAACTAAAACGTACATACAAACAACTATAAACCACGTTAAAACTTAATGTTTCTGACAGCAACTAGTCGGTGCACGTGTATACATTTTTTTTTTATCCAAACTTTATAATGAACTTGGAAAATCAAAGAGAAAAAAAAAATCAAATTACGTACGTTAAGGACATAAATATTGGATCGTTAGTTTTTATTTTACATTCAAAGTTTAAAAAAGCACGAATAAAATGACATCGTTAACGTTAGGTGTCAGCACGGTGTAGAGGAAAGGCAATATATCGGGAAGATACGTAAGGCTGGCGGCTGTCTTTGTCAACTTTTATTAGACGAGGCTACAAAGACTGTAGAGTTATCTCGGCAATCTTCTGACTGGATAATGTGCTTCATAACTCTATAGTAAAGCTTTTAAAGATAAGCTTTATGAAGCACTTACACATTGGAGCTATTTGAAGCAATGCACGCGAACAAAACCTGCTCTCTCTCTCTTACTGCCCTCTGGTGTATTAGATAGACAGTAATTGGGGCCATGGAAAACAGTTGAAATAACATAAAAGCAAACACAAACAATCTTATCACTAGCACCAGTATGTTTGCGACTTTTCTCTTATCATTTTTTTACTCCTTCCTATTTAATTTTCTATCTATGTCTAGGTGGAGACAGGAGGACAGGACACGACGGAATAAATAAATAGACCGTTGATAATAATTCATTCCAAGCGTGGATTTCCTGACGCCTTTTACTGGGTCCTCGTCAGTGAATTTTACGTCAGCAGGAGGACCTTTTTATCGAGTAAAAAATGCACTAGACACATTCAATACACAAAGTACGGTGTTTATTGTACGTCAGGACTCGGGTTGTAAGAACTACACCAGGTACATTCAATATACAAAGTACGGTGTTTATAGTACGTCATAACTCACGTTGTAAGGACTATACTAGGCACATTCAACACACAATCTACGGTGTTTATAGTACGTCATGACTCAGGTTGTAAGGACTACACTAGGCACGTACAATACACAAAGTACGGTGTTTATAGTGGACCTAACATCATGACTCAGGTTTGTTAGGATTACACTAGGCACATACAATACACAAAGTACGGTGTTTATAGTACACCATGACTCAGGTTGTAAGGACTACACTAGGCACGTACAATACACAAAGCACGGTGTTTATAGTGGACCTAACGTCAAAACTCAGGTTGTAAGGACTACACCAGGCACATTCAATACACAAAGAACGGTGTTTATAGTGAACCTAACGTCAAAACTCAGGTTGTAAGGACTACACAAGGCACGTACACAACACAAAGTACGGTGTTTATAGTGAACCTAACGTCATAACTCAGGTTGTAACGACTACACTAGGCACGTACACTACACAAAGTACGGTGTTTATAGGACGTCATAACTCAGGTTGTAAGGACTACACTAGGCACGTAAAATACACAAAGTACGGTGTTTATAGTACGTCATGACTCAGGTTGTAAGGACTACACGAGGCACATACAATATACAAAGTACGGTGTTTATAGTGGACTTAACGTTATAACTCAGGTTGTAAAGACTACACTAGGCACGTACACTACACAAAGTACGGTGTTTATAGTGAACCTAACGTCAAAACTCAGGTTGTAAGGACTACACTAGGCACGCACACTACACAAAGTACGGTGTTTATAGTGGACCTAACGTCATAACTCAGGTTGTAAGGACTACACTAGGCACGTACACTAAACAAAGTACGGTGTTTATATTACGTCATGACTCAGGTTGTAAGGACTACACTAGGCACGTACACTACACAAAGTACGGTGTTTATAGTGAACCTAACGTCAAAACTCAGGTTGTAAGGACTACACTAGGCACGTACACTACACAAAGTACGATGTTTATAGGACGTCATGACTCAGGTTGTAAGGACTACACTAGGCACGTACACTACACAAAGTACGGTGTTTATAGTGAACCTAACGTCATAACTCAGGTTGAGAGGATTAAGGTAGACATAATTCTGACGTCAGAACACGCGCACCACCCGAGAATCTGACATCTGAACTCTGTGTAGAAGATTTATTTTATTTATTTGTTTTTTGTCATCCTATCATCTAGCCAAGTAATCTGATTTCATTATATCTATGGAAGCTAATTTTTCGCCCCAAATTAAAAATCCCCGTTTATATTACTTTAGATTCGCTTGTTTTTTGAAGATGAAATTGTCGCCGAACCCAAACAGGGGGTCGAAGTTAAGGTTTGTTTAATACACTTAATGTAGATAAAAAACAACAACTGGTGATGCTTGTATTATACTTGTGACTATACTGACATAAGGCTCACTTTACGATTATATTATACTTGTGACTATACTGACATAAGGCTCACTTTACGATTATACTATAATATAATCGTAAAGTGAACCTTATGTCAGTGTAGTCACAAGTATATTCACTTTACGATTATATTCCTGACATAAGGTTCACTTTACGATTATACTATACTTGTGACTATACTGACATAAGGCTCACTTTACGATTATACTATACTTGTGACTATACTGACATAACGTTTATGTCAGTATAGTCACAAGT
>NW_013675871.1:0-17818 GCF_000517525.1 Limulus polyphemus
ATTTACTTCAGGTAACTACTGTGGCATTAGTTTCAGGTTACAGAGTTGCAATGAGGCAACGTTTAATTTACTTCAGGTAACATAATTATTGTAACTTCTCTTTATTGAAATAGTTTGATTAGTTAATTGTAAGTATACCATATTCCAATTTTGGAAGGAAGCTTTATTGTTTATAAACAGTATTGTTTTCTAATTTTCAAGCTTTACTTTCTCTACCTTCCTATCACCAAAAACATCTATTGATATGCCTAATAACGAGCCAGAAATACTTATCTTTGTTGTCAAACAAACTCAAGCTCTACTTTCAGTAACAAAATAAGGGTATTCTTTTTGAGATATATTGCTGATGTGAATATTAGTGACTCTGTGACATGAAGTTATATGTCACTGTTATAAACACCCAGATATTGTATGCTCAGATTAGAAATCTATGTGTGTATCTAAGCAACAAATAACTGTTGGTTTCTTTCAAAAGTAGCTTGTTACATATTTCTTTATAGATCATTTTGTTAAATCTTTAAAACCTAAGGTATTAACTATAGTGTGAATTAGTCTAATGTTACACTTCAACATCTTAGGTAACTTAACTATAGTGTGAATTAGTCTAATGTTACCCTTCAACATCTTAGGTAACTTAACTGTAGTGTGAATTAGTCTCATGTTACACTTCAACATCTTAAGTAACTTAACTATAGTGTAAATTAGTCTAATGTTACACTTCAACATCTTAAGTAACTTAACTGTAGTGTGAATTAGTCTCATGTTACACTTCAACATCTTAGGTAACTTAACTGTAGTGTGAATTAGTCTCATGTTACACTTCAACATCTTAGGTAACTTAACTGTAGTGTGAATTAGTCTCATGTTACACTTCAACATCTTGGGTAACTTAACTGTAGTGTGAATTAGTCTCACGTTACACTTCAACATCTTAGGTAACTTAACTATAGTGTGAATTAGTCTCACGTTACACTACAACATCTAAGGTAACTTAACTGTAGTGTGAATTAGTCTCATGTTACACTTCAACATCTTGGGTAACTTAACTATAGTGTGAATTAGTCTCACGTTACACTACAACATCTAAGGTAACTTAACTGTAGTGTGAATTAGTCTCACGTTACACTACAACATCTAAGGTAACTTAACTGTAGTGTGAATTAATCTCACGTTACGCGACAACATCTTGAGTAACTAAAAGACGAGCTCTTATGTTGTAAAACCACGTGGGATTGATGATTGTATTTGTATTTTATTTTATGTGGTAAACTAGGATGTTGAAATTTATTTCTGTTTAACAGAAAGATGAGTTTGTGTAAACTGCAACTATTCACGCACATATATCATTAGCTGATAAACAACATCACCGGGCAAGGTGAATCCAACGCGCCACCTATATTTTCTAGACGAAAATTTCCAAACAAATTTTTAAATTCTTTGATTAATAATAACTTTAAACAGCGTTTGCAGTTTTCCAAATATTTTTAGTATACGTTAGGTTTGTTCTCTTTCGACGTGTTTTAAGATCCAAGAGGATTTTTAATGCACGTGGGTTTTAATGAGTTTGATCCCATGTGATATGTAGATATTTTTAGTAAATTTCAGGCTTGTTTTAAGATCGATGGGGATTTTAAAGAGCGTGTAAAATGTTTTTAGTTTCAACTTGTAGAATGGTTGAATGGTTTACTTCTTTTCCAATTAATGACAAAAATATTGTTATCTAGCATAAATATTGAATAGCACACGAGTCAGAGTAAACTTTCATCATAAACGTTTGTTTTCATTTTATGTTCCACGGATAAAAATTATTCTCGTACAAATAGTCGTACTGTAATCTAGAAAATAAGGATGGCTTCTTAAAATTTATCTTGAAAGTTTTTTTTCTTTCGTGGATTTATGTACTGGTATTTTAAAAGAACTCCAAACTTATCCCGAATCATACATAACGAATGTACTTCTGAGGATTTACGTCATTTTTACAAGTACTTCTTTTTTTTGGAAAATCTTGAAGATAAAAGTAATAAATTGATATATATACATAACGGTTCTTTCCTCACAACAACTCTTGTTTGTGATCAACTTTTGTTTCCATTCGAAACTATTGGAATATTAAAACAATAAAAAAATGGTGTCCATATAGGACGTAGATATAAAAAACCTTACTATACAACGTTCTTGGTTCGTACGTGGCCAATAGACAGTTTCACTGGACTGTAAGTCCAAGGGTCCATGGTTTGCTTTCTGTTGCCTCGAACTCGCACTTCGCATTGTGTGGTCCTGGGTGCGATATAAGAGTGACGGTCAAATCCTACTATTTGATTATTGTTACCGAAGAGAGGACGACGGTAGGTGCTCTTCCTTCAAGTCTACCAACGTTCTTTTTATCTAATTAAGAATAAACGAATAGCTTAACGTAGTTGGTATATATCCTTCTAACCAAAATTTTTATCTGTTCCATCTTTGATGAAAGAAACAGGCAAACTATAAGTGTTCACTTTAAATGTTTCGTTTAATGATTAAAGTAGAACAAGTTATATTACATCTGTACAATCGCCTATGAAACAACAACAAAATCTTGACGTGTTTAGTTAATATTTAAATGTCGTTTATGAAAACTAAATTTACGTATTTTAATTGATAAGATTGTTGATGTGAGAAAAATAATTCGGTAAATTAGATTGAGAAACTTTCTTCTGTCTTCCAAAATGTGGTATTATTTTCTATGAATGATAATATCTTTGCAGTGTATATATGATTTGTATAACAAAATTATTATGAAAACGAATCAGATAATTTATGATATACATTACCGATTTTTACTCAGCTTCATCAGAACAGTGCTGTACCAGTGAATAGATGAAAACGTGCTTGGTAAAAGGTTGTTATTTGGAGTGTCATAATGACTGTATTAGTTGTATTTCAGTTAGTTAGTCAACAATATATTTTGTTATTTAATCAACAATATATTTTGTTACCTAATCAACAATATATTTTGTTATTTAATCAACAATATATTTTGTTATTTAATTAACAATATATTTTGTTATTTAATCAACAATATATTTTGTTATTTAATCAACAATATATTTTGTTACATAATCAACAATATATTTTGTTAGTTAGTCAACAATATATTTTGTTATTTAATTAACAAATATATTTTGTTATTTTTGGCAGGGGAAGTGTAATGTAACGTGATGTCTTAACGTCTCGAATTTTCTTGAAAGTATGAAAACGGGAGGTAGGCGACGGTAGGTTGATGAGACACACCGACTGATTATCGAATCAGCCGGTTAGTTCGGTACTGTAAGTTTTGAGTTTTTGCTTTCAAAATGTGTTAGAGATAAAAGGATTTCCCCGGTGGCACAGCGGCAAGCCTGAAAGCTTATAGCGTTAAGAAGTGAATTTCTAGACTCGCGCTGGGCACAGCCTAGATAGCCCCATAGTAAGTTTTGTGTTGAATAACGAACAAACAACGCTATGAGGAAGTTAGTGAGTAAGCTGTTGAGACGTTATTTATTCGTGAAGTTAGGCCTATCATTAATTCATTGCAACTTTTTACTTGTACATCTTTTAATTAAAGAAATATCCGTTTTCGTGACCATAATTAAGTGGACTGGACTTTGTATTCTTCTTCTTTTACCAAATAATCTAAAAGAAGATCAACAATATTATTTGTCTCCCCTCCTCCCCTTAGCACAAAGTTGGACATCCCTGGATGATTCTTTATTAAAAATAAAAGTCAAAACCGTGCTAATCAACTTTTTTTTCTACACAGAAACATCATAGCAGAGAACGTCGTAAACCGGAACTTTTTCACACAGGGTTTAAATCATATAACCGTATTAACATAGTGTGATTTAAAGGATAAATTCTAAGCAAAGCTCATTGTTCCCCGGTTTACGACGTTCTCTGCTATAATATTTCTGTGTGAAAAAAAGTTTCCGGTTTACGACGTTCTCTGCTATGATGTTTACACTATTTTAATACGGCTATATTCCTTTAAACCACACTATTTTAATACGGCTATATGATTTAAACCACACTATTTTAATACGGCTATATCCTTTAAACCATACTATTTTAATACGGCTATATCCTATAAACCACACTATTTTAATACGGCTATATGATTTAAACCACACTATTTTAATACGGCTATGTCCTTTAAACCACACTATTTTAATACGGCTATATCCTTTAAACCACACTATTTTAACACGGCTATATGATTTAAACCACACTATTTTAATACGGCTATATCCTTTAAACCACACTATTTTAATACGGCTATATCCTTTAAACCACACTATTTTAATACGGCTATATCCTTTAAACCACACTATTTTAATACGGCTATATCCTTTAAACCACACTATTTTAATACGGCTATATGATTTGATCCTCGTGACCGATTTACAAACAAATAAGTGAATGTTACATCTTCCTATTCATTTCATGGTTTATTTCTTTATTTTTTAAAATGAAACAAAAATCAATATCAAATAAGAAAAGGTTTTGAGTACGGTATTTACCCAATACCAAACTTCATGAAGTTTCCGTTACAAATATGTATCTTTGCGTTTCGGTGCTGCTACCAAAAACTGCTTATCAACCTACACACGCGGTATTGTATAACTTTTTATCCACTCCCACACACACAGAAACACTTGCTCTCGTGTCACCACGTGACAGCACGAGGTGACAGTACATGAGCTTTGATGCCACTCCCCGAGGCCGACATCCATCATTCACGTGGTCGCGCGGACTTGAAAGTATTTATAGTTACAAATAATACATTGCTCTTCGGCGTCCCTTCGTAGGAAATCTGAGAGCAAAGGCTTGTGGGAAGGTTCCCAAAGGGGTGATAGTCCGTAAGTAGTGTTGGCCAACAGCAGTAAATACAAGCTAACATCAGCGCACGGTGATTTATAGTTCCTGTCTATCTTGCAGTCTACACTGGCTCATTATCTGCCTCCTGAAGGTTGTTGTCATGGCAACGCAGTTGTCCGTTGGCGCGTGCATCGCTTGCCAACGTAAAGCACCCGAGCATGTCCTCCACGGTTAGTGTCTGTCCTCTCCATAGGAGGTCATTTGGTAAATCGTTCTTTAATGCTTATACTTACGTATGTGGCCATTATTTCCAAATTGTATGATTTAACAAAGCGTAGAAAACAAACACAAAAAACATTAGTCTTCCAGGTACGGCCATTAAGTGGTTGAAATAATATTTCTATTAGTGGAGAGAGTACTGTGGAGAAGAGAATGGCGATCATCACGACTCGACTGTATAACAATAATATTTCATCGAAACGACTTCACATCTGTAGTTATCACAAAGGAACCAAGATAGAACAATACGTTATTAAAATGTATGAATAACTTGGTGTATAAAAGAACAAAACATAGTTGGTTCGTTATTTTGTTTTTAGCAAAGTCACATTGGACTATCTGATGTTTCCACCGCGGGTAATCGAGCCCCGGATTTTAGCGTTGTAAATGTATGTAAGTCCGTAAACTTCCCGTTGTCCCACCAAGGGACGAGTAAAAAGAAAACGAAAACACCAAGCAAACACACCATGAAATGGTGTGAAATACAATTTTAGTGATCTATGAGTGTTATTTTGTGTGTGTACACACAATTTTATGTTTAAAAATTGTGAAAATAAAGCTTAATTTTTCTGTGGTAGAATGTGTTATGATGATATAATATGATATAACTACCGAATGTCATTTCGGTTGCTAAGACAATGGTTCCCAATTTTTTTCACTCTACATATTGGTTAGAAGTTTGTATGTTTAGAGTCACTTTAGGACTATATTTTTCACCTACAGATATGAAGTGTACAGAATATAAACAGATGGATATACAAAGGGTTCTAAAACACATAAAAAAATCGGGATTTTAATATTTTGTTAACACACTAGAGGAATTTAGCCACCGGTAAAAGCACAAGTTCTCCTCCTTTCAATTGTGGAATCCAGTCGCAGCACGTTTATAAATGTAAAGTTCAGTTAGTGTGACGTCAAACCACCTACCACACCAACGGTCAAAGCACAAGTTCTCCTCCTTTCAACACAAGGGCTGCACCTTACCAGCTAGGCGGTCCACTTTCTTGTCGAATGACATGCTACTGTGACCTGGAACACAGTTCCTTATTAGATATGCCTTCAAGTCTTTCAGAGGTTGTGTTCTTGTTTAGTGAATCTTCTGAAAGTACGATCCCGTCATAAGCTCAAATTTTACAGGAAGCAGGAGAGAAGATTGTAGAAATGAGAATAAGGGATAAAAACAAAATCTGATTGAATGACAAGATTCTGAAAAGATGGACGATGGAAGACAACTGTCACGAGGAGGACAAAATATAGAAAGTAGATAAGAAAATCAGTGTTTATGTAGAAAAGCAGAGGATTAGTACGTCTACAAAAGAAATTTGAAGTAACTGAAGAATAAAACATACGAAGGTTGAATAGAAAACTTACCCTGTCTTGTAAAAAGTGACGACTAAGAGCTATCTGAAGACGTTAAAAGACAGATGGGCAGAGTACGTGAAAGATAATTTAGTCTGTTGATATAACTGAAATCCTCACTCTGCAACGTGTTAGTAAAGTACTCTCTTCTGATTGTTTATTCTGCTTTTAGTTGATAATATACGTCAACGTAGCTTATTTGAAAAAAAAGGCTGAAACTGTTTCTATGTATCACTAATCGAGACGTTTTCACATAGAACGCCCCTCTTCATACCACTAGGCATGATATTAGTTTGCCGTTAGGTCCGACCAGCCACGGTTTTAAATTTGGTTTTTCAAGGCAAATTTCCAAAAACTTTTCACTAAACCTATTTAAACCTAATTTACATTAACTACAAAGTGAAGTGAATCTTCCTGATAATCTAAACAGTTTTAATCTGGAGGAACGTTTCTATCTAAACCTAATTTACATTAACTACAGAGTGAAGTGAATCTTCCTGATAATCTAAACGAGAGAAATTAGCTTTTTATATCTCTTTATATATATACCCATCATCGGGAGAAATTAGCTTTTTTATATCTCTATATATATATACCCATCATCGGGAGAAATTAGCTTTTCTATATCTCTATATACCCAACATCGGGAGAAATCAGCTTTTTATATCTCTATATACCCAACATCGGGAGAAGTTAGCTTTTTATATCTCTATATACCCAACATCGGGAGAAATCAGCTTTTTATATCTCTATATACCCAATATCGGGAGAAATTAGCTTTTTTATATCTCTATATACCCAACATCGGGTTAAATTAGCTTTTATATCTCTATATACCCAATATCGGGAGAAATCAGCTTTTTATATCTCTATATACCCAATATCGGAGAAATCAGCTTTTTATATCTCTATATACCCAATATCGGGAGAAATTAGATTTTTTATATATCTCTATACCCAATATCGTTATTACTGGAAACTTTAATTTATTAGAATTAAAAACAAATAAAGTGTTATGTTTCAGAGGTAACTGTTTTATGTCTGTTAAACTGTGTTTCTGAAACTTGGACAATAAGTTTAGTTTTAATAAAAAACAAGACCTATGTGAGTTCACGTTTTTTTTTCAGGACACTACTTTCATTAATGTTGTCTACGAACCCCTTAAAATCCAAAACAACGTTTAAGTTTGCGTTACTGTATTTTGATGTTATATATAAAGCTACATTAGCACCTGATGATAAGAAACTGTACATTTGTTACCTGTAATATGAACGAAACAAGCATAGCATGATGATACACGCTCTCTACGATTAAGTTCGTCATTCTTTAACCAGTGTTCATAGCTTACTTGATATATGTGCATGTGCACTACGTCCTTAGTTTAATTGAGTTTTACGTGTTTGTCACTATTGTCATTTTATAATGTGTTTATATCTGTTGTAATAATAATTACGTTGATTGAAAATCCTGAATTCTTTATCATAGTTAATATCAGCCTACAACTGTATATGTGGATAATACAACACTACACGCCCTGCCTACTTACCAGCAGGTTTTCTGAACTTATCTATGTGATATTTTATTCTAATTATATTCTTGAACACTGATTCGTTACAATAAGCGTCCCCCCTCCTCCAGTGTCTCAGCGGTAAGTTTCAAGGCTTATAACGCTAAAAACGGTGTTTCAGTATCTGTGGAAGGCACAGCACAGATAGCCTATTGTGTAGCTTTATACTCAACAAACAAACAAAGTTACAATAAGTAGGTGACTTCATCGATACATAAACTATTCTGTCCATTTGTCTGTGTAACAAAATAGTAGAATCAACAAATGGAAACGTTCTATAAATGTAAGTGAAAGACAAAGAAAACATGAAAGTAGTTTGTCTTGTTTAATTACATACGACACAGTTTCAACAAGTGAACTTTATTAGACACAGCTTTTATTTATCACCAATTCAACGGTACGAATAGAACGTAGCCCCTGCTGTTGATAATAGCCTCGCTGTTGGCGAACTACGTCGTCTATTTATGATTACATCTTGACAAACAAATAATCATTGTTTTGAACATTTATGAAAACTGCTTGTGCCACTAAGTCCCTGGCAGGGAGATAAGTTGGTTTGTCAAAACCAGTTGTGTACAGTAGAGTTCCAAATACTATACTTTGTACTAAAGATTATACTATACAGCATCGTTAGTGAAACATATTTAATTTTTAATTTCTGTAGGTTCGTGCTGATACGATCCGTTTATAGTACTGTAGAAACAATATGTCCTTATAGACAATGCACTAGTTATGTTGACTCTTGGACCGTGTAATGTATGCATGCCAGAAAGTCGGGCTGATACAGCTAGATTATAGTGCTCTGATTTAGATGATCATAACATGTTAAGTAATTAAACGGCTTCTAAAGCTGTAGTTTAAACATAATATATAAAAAGATAGTTCCAAATAGAGTGCTTCCCTTGGAACTACTTCCACCAACGTGGATTGGGTACATTAGGATGACAATGATACGCATTATTGCCAACGTCGTAATTTCCATAGTAACAAATCTTGGTGCAGTCGATCTTATAGACCAGAAATCTTGAGAAACTTCACACATTGTTAACGTATACATGGACGATGACAAGTTTAAATAGACAACAGGAGTCACTTGGAAGGATTTAATAGGTTTGTGGTGAAATGGAATTTCTCAGATTCCAGGTTTATTGTCCTTCTTTTTCACGAGAACTGCCTATGGTTTGTAGCTGTGGCTAAAAGTATGTGAACATTAGGTTTAGGAACCATTTTATTATATTGTTAACGTATTCGGAGATATCTCCAGCTTCATAAAAAAAAAAAAATACACGCTTTGGGAGATAGGGTTTTGTTTCGTAACCACAAATTTAACTTTCAGGATGAGGACGTTCCTTTGAAATGTTTTCAGGTTTGGTTTCGAAACTTTTTACTTTCAACTCGCTTAAGGAGAACATTGAAGACATTGTTTAATAGAAGAAGCTGTTCACACTTATGTGATTAACTTTACATAAGTATACTGTCCATTCATCTATATATATCATACAATACCTTTTGTGATGAGATTAATCTTACTTACATATCTATACTGTATAGACATCTATACATAAGAGACATCACCTCGTATGGTGAGATTAACCTTACATATGTATACTGTCCAGTCATCTATACATAACAGACATCACCTGGTGTGGTAATGTCAATCTTACACACGTATATTGTCCAGTCATGTATATACATAACAGGCATCACCATGTGTGTTAAAATTAACCTTACGTATATATACTGTCCAGTCATCTATACATAGCATTCATCACCTTTTGTGGTCAGATTAACCTTGCGTAAGAATACTGTCCAGTCATCAATATATGACAGACATCACCTTGTGTGGTGAGATTAACCTAAGATATGAATACTGTCCAGTCATGTATACATAACAGATATCACCTCGTGAGGTGAGATTAACCTTACATATGTATACTGTCCAGTCATCTATACATAACAGACATTACATCGTGAAGTGAGATTAACTTTACATATGTATACTGTCCAGTCATCTATACATAACAGACATTACATCGTGAGGTGAGATTAACCTTACATATGTATACTGTCCAGTCATCTATACATAACAGACATTACATCGTGAGTTGAGGTGAGATTAATCCTAGGTATGTATACTGTCTAGTCATCTATACATAACAGACATTACCTCGTGAGGTGAGATCAATCTTAGGTATGAATACTGCCCAGTCATCTATACATAACAGACATCACCTCGTGTGGTGAGATCAATCTTAGTTATGTATACTGTCCAGTCATCTATACATAACAGACATTACATCGTGAGGTGAGATTAACCTTACATATGTATACTGTCCAGTCATCTATACATAACAGACATCACCTCGTGTGGTGAGATCAATCTTAGGTATGTATACTGTCCAGTCATCTATACATAACAGACATTACCTTGTGAGGTGAGATCAATCTTAGGTATGTATACTGTCCAGTCATCTATACATAACAGACATTACATCGTGAGGTGAGATCCTTACATATGTATACTGTCCAGTTACTTATACATCACTTTTCAGTGGTGGGAGTAACCTTACGTATGTGTACTGTCACTCATCTATACACAACAGACATCACGCACGTATGTGGTTATCATACATAAAATTAATGCCCAGTCATCTATACATGAAAGACATCATGTTTTGTGCTGAGGTTAAATTTACATATATATTCTTTCCAGTGATCTATACATAACATACATCACTTTGTGTGGTGAGGTTAGATTTACATATATATTGTTTCCAGTGATCTATACATAACATACATCACTTTGTGTGGGGAAGTAAACCTTACATATATATTGTTTCCAGTGATCTATACATAACATACATCACTTTGTGTGGGGAAGTAAACCTTACATATATATTGTTTCCAGTGATCTATACATAACATACATCACTTTGTGTGGGGAAGTAAACCTTACATATATATTGTTTCCAGTGATCTATACATAACATACATCACCTTGTGTGGTGAAGTAAACCTTACATATATATTGTTTCCAGTGATCTATACATAACATGCATCACCTTGTGTGGTGAGGTTAACCTTACATATATATTGTTTCCAGTGATCTACACATAACATACATCACTTTGTGTGGTGAGGTTAACCTTACATATATACTGTTTCCAGTGATCTATACATAACATACGTCACCTTGTGTGGTGAAGTAAACCTTACATATATACTGTTTCCAGTGATCTATACATAACATACATCACATTGTTTAGATATCTATAAATGATTATATTTATAACTAGTGATGTAAGAAACATAAATTGTGTTCTTGACTAGTCATCGAAACAAGATAGCGTCATAATATATGAAACATACATTCTCTTAGAAGTTTATTTACTAAAGCAGAAACTGTCCAACTGTAGCTTAGTTGTTAGGGGTTGTTTCAAGTTGTTAGAGTGTGAATCCAAGGGTACTTAATATGTATCCTATTGCCGATAAGGACGTGGTTGTGGGTGCGATGAAATCTCACTATTCGATTAGAATAGCCCAAGCATTTGCAGTGGGTCCTTCTGGATAATTAGCACAAAACTAGGGACCATTTAGTGCATGTAGCCTTTTTATAGCTTTACGCGAATATCCAAACACTCGAAGTAACTAAATCAAATGGTTGGTGTTAAACATTACTTGCATACAGTGGTTCCAGGAAGTATATAAACATACTAGGTTGGTGTTAAACATTACTTGCATACAGTGGTTCCAGGAAGTATATAAACATAGTAGGTTGGTGTTAAACATTACTTGCATACAGTGGTTCCAGGAAGTATATAAACATACTTGGTTGGTGTTAAACATTTCTTGCATACAGTGGTTCCAGGAAGTAAATAAACATACTTGGTTGGTGTTAAACATTACTTGCATACAGTGGTTCCAGGAAGTAAATAAACATACTTGGTTGGTGTTAAACATTACTTGCATACAGTGGTTCCAGGAAGTATATAAACATACTTGGTTGGTGTTAAACATTACTTGCATACAGTGGTTCCAGGAAGTATATAAACATATTTTTTTCTTATTTCCTTAAATTTTTCAACACACTTTCTGGACATCCTATATTTGGTGGTCAATGAACACCCTATATTTGATGGTCAACGCTTTGTTCGTGAGTGTGAGAGGCTATCTCCAAAAAAAACTTTATAATTTTCTTTCGATTATCGCTTCTTGGGTTGGATTTTCCTGTCTTTCTAAGACGCAATTTCAGAGCTGAGTCAAGAAAGTTGCTTACATGAAGCTGGTGAGTTTTTCCTTTGTTTAACTGTCACCCAGCTTTATCTTATGATTACTTTTTTTCTATTTTACTTTTCTGTTCTGTTTAGTAGCATTTATTTTATTTCATATTTTAACCTGTCCTAAATTCAGTTATCCTCGTTTCTTTTTTGTCCCCCGATAGGACAGCGGTAAGTCGGTAGACTTACAACGCTAAAATCAGGGGTTTGATTCCCACAGTGGGCACAATAGATAGCTCAATGTGGTTTTGGTCTCGAATGAACAAACATGTCCTTGTTATGTTTCTTAAATCCACGTTAATTTTAGTTAACTCGGCTTCATTTACTTAAGCCCCCGAGTGGCACAGCGGTATGTCTGCGGACTTACAACGCTAGAATCCGAGTTTCGATATCCGTGGTAAGCAGAGCACAGATAGTCCATTGTGTAGCCTTGTGCTTAATTACAAACAGACAAACAATCATATACTTTAACATTAGTTCTATCTTCTTACTGTTTGTTGAGAAAATATTATTTTTGTATTCATTGTGTGCTCTCCTTATTTTTATCCTAAGGTTACTCTTCCTGTGGGAACTTGAAGTATTTTGGTTATCAGGCGCTTTCCGTTTAAGTTTGATATTAAATATTGATATGATTTAATTATTTATAATTAATATGTCTTGGCCTATGTTTTACTAGAATTGCTTAATTTTTGTGAAAGTTATGATTCTTTTAAAATGTCAAAAAGTTAAGCACATCAACTGACATCCTTCTTATAACTTAAAGCAAAACATATTTATAAAATCGCGTGCATTAGTATCAAAAGTCATTTAGTTCACTGATATGTAATATACTCGTACTTTATAGCAAGTTAACTTGGGTGTGGAAAAAAGACTGTTGTTCTAAAGTTCGGTTGTTGTAAAGTACCACAACAGAACATCGGGAATTTTGCACAGAAAGTTAGCAGGACAAGAGGGAATGAAACTGTTTTATTCATCCTGTAATTTACCTTGTCACTAACAATAATTATGTTCTTACTTATGCTGGTTCTGTGGCTGAGTTAGTGGAAATAAATGGCCAAAACCACTCAGCGTCTGATTTACGTCATGGCGATGCGAGGTTCATAGTTATTGTTCATTTGGATGCGTACACTTAAATTCACAAATCACGTGAGACCGAGCAACGAAGGACAATGATGGTGATTGGTTGTTAGTTGTTATGTTAATGCTCAGCTGTAAACCTCCATATTGTGAAAACTGTCATGTTTTGGTAAAAATTTGCACTCGCGTTTTCAGCATCCTCATATGTACATCCAGCTTTATCCATAGTTGGCATATCTGTTTATCACTTGTTATCCATAGTTGGCATATCCATCTAACCATATCTGTTTATCACTTGTCTATCCATAATTGGCATATCCATCTACCCATATCTGTTTATCTTTTGTTATCCATAGTTGGCATATCTATCTACCCATATCTGTTTATCACTTGTTATCCATAGTTGGCATATCCATCTAACCATATCTGTTTATCACTTGTCTATCCATAATTGGCATATCCATCTACCCATATCTGTTTATCTTTTGTTATCCATAGTTGGCATATCTATCTACCCATATCTGTTTATCACTTGTTATCCATCTACTCAGCTCTATCTATAGTTTGTATTTCCATATATCGAGATATGTTTACACCTTGAATATTTATCTACCCTGTTCTAGCCATAGTTTGTATATCGATCAGTCCAGATCCTACCATTCTTTGTGTACCCATGACCAAAGTCTGTCCATAGTTGTGCATTCTCGACCCAATTCTATTCACTATCGGTGTATCTATCAACAAAAGTCTGTCCACTTTTTGTATATTCATCGACCAAAGTTTGTAAGCTTTATCTGTCCATCTCTATTTCTATGTGCGTGCCCAACTATGTTTTTTATTTGTATATCTCTGCATACATATGAATTTGTCCATCTTTGTTCCTGTGTAAAAAATAAAACCACAGAACATAAACTCACCAACTTAATAAAATCTTTATTAAAAAACAAGTACCACTAACGAAACTGAAAGGATTATTATAAACAAATTCAAAGCCAATATACACCAGCTAATTATTCAGATTCAATGGTTTGGTTAATATACCTATTACAGCGAAGTTATTATATTGAAATAAAAAGTTAGCAACTTCTTATAACAGCTCTTCAGAAAGAAAAAACGGGGATTATTACATATGCGGAAAATGTGTTTAATTTAATAAAGTGGTAGGTAGATTATAGTACATTAGGTCATTAATAAATATAAAGAGGACATATTGTGTTTCATGTTGGCTGGTAGAATACACCATTAATAAGTATAGAGGACATGTTGTTTCATGCAGATTGGTCGACTGTATTGTATATCATGTAATTTATACGTGTTTGGATTCTTATTTAATAGTGAAGTTTACAGTATTAGTTTTGTGTTCATTAGGGTTTTAAATACTTCTTCACTATTTAAAGGTTTTTGGTATTTAATCATGAGTTAGAGTATATACGATTTTGGTTTGTATGTTCCTCTTGCATGAAACAGCTCCACCTACATGTTAATGTAATACATGCTTTTTGTTTACACACATCGCATAGCTGTACAGGACAGTAATGTTCGTAACTAAGCACCAATAATCTAGTTTATTTTATAATCTGCCTTTCTCACCACCAGATGCCGTCGTGTTTATTATCTCATTTTGTTTTCCTCGTTTGACGCTTGCGCTAAACACATAAATCGGGATGAGTAACTAAGACGGGCGTCTAGCTGATCTGAGTCTGCGTGTCTTAATGAAGTTCATATCTGGTTGTCGGTTATTGTTGCTGGTTGTGTTATAGTTAATAATTTTCATTTATTTATTGTTCGTTCAGGAAAGGATTATATATATCTAGCCATTCACTAATCCGGATTCGACCGATTTCTATATCCAATTTCCACAACCTTATATTTGTGAATCTTAGGATGAATAACAAAAAGAAAACTTATTACTGACAGTATTAAAAATGGTTTGTTCACAAGAGGGTGCAATAGGATGTTCAGAGTGCTAATAATGCGATCAAAGTTGTTGTAATGTTTCAAAGTTCAAAGAGTTATAGGCTGAAAGATATTGTGACTTAGAATTTTTGAGCTTGGAAATAAAAGAACGCGAAGAAAACTGATTTTAATGAAGAAAATGCAGATTGCACAAGGATGAAACTGATCTGCATAGATATTCAGTTCGTGCTTTTCACACCTGAAATCCTTACATTCTTACAGCTCATTTCTTGCTTTATAGCTAATAAATCTGAAGGCAGGACTCTTTCTACCACACGTGGACTATATGCAAAAATCTGGGCTAAAATTCCAAATTAGCAGACATGTAAGTCACTATTCACGCTATAGGTAATCAAGGTACACCCGTGCAGAGTGTGATGACCTGGCGGTTACCTGTTCACGTACCTACTTAGTCTCACCCTCAGCACCATATAGAACACGTTCACTTATCTACTGAACGCCATCCTGAGCACCATATAGAACACGCTCACGTATGGACTTAGTCCCATCGTCAGCACTATATAGAACACGTTCACTTATCTACTGAACGCCATCCTGAGCAGCATATAGAACACGTTCACGTACCTACTTAGTTCTACGATGAGCACCATATATAAAATGTTCACGTATATATATAGTCCTACCCCAGCACCATAAAGAACACGTTCATGTATCTACCTAATTCCACCTGAGCAGCATATAGAACACGTTCACTTATCTACTTAGTTCCACGATGAGCACCATATATAAAATGTTCACGTATATATATAGTCCTACACCCAGCACCATAAAGAACACGTTCATGTATCTACCTAATTCCACCTGAGCAGCATATAGAACACGTTCACTTATCTACTTAGTTCCACGATGAGCACCATATATAAAATGTTCACGTATATATATAGTCCTACACCCAGCACCATAAAGAACACGTTCATGTATCTACCTAATTCCGCCTGAGCAGCATATAGAACACGTTCAGGTAAATAAATAGTCCTACTCGAACTCCATATAGAACACGTTCATTTGTGACAAAACATCAACAACACTACACTGACTGTTATAAGTGATACAACTAAGATAACTGTACTGTCACATTATAAAAGGCTATTCGTGACAAAACAACAACAGCACTACACTGACTGTATTAAGTGATACAACTAACATAACTGAATTAATTGTAAAGATATTTGTATCTGGTTAGCTTAAACCAATTACTTTAACATCAGTAAATCTTCCAGGAATTTTTACCAAGTTTTTCAAGTATATAAGAAAAAAATAGTCTCTTTTATGGATAGTTACAAACAATAGGAATAATAATATTACCGAACGAATAGGACTTGAAATATATGGGTAAGACACTATATACGTGAACATGTTCGATATATTGCTCCGGGTAGGGTTAAGTAGATATGATTAGTTGTATCACTTAATACTGTCACTGTAGTGTTGTTGATGTTTTGGCACAAATAGCCTCTTCTAATGTGACAGTACAGTTATCTTAGTTGTATCACTTAATACAGTCAGTATAGTGTTGTTGTCGTTTTGGCATAAATAGCCTCTTCTAATGTGACGGTACAGTTTTTCTTGTATCTCTTAATACAGTCAGTGTAGTGTTGTTGTTGTTTTGTCACAAATAGCCTATTTTAATGTGACAGTATAGTTATATTCGTTGTATCACTTAATACAGTCAGTATAGTGAGTTGTTGTTTGCTCACAAAGAGCCTATTCTAATGTGACAGTACAGTTATCTTACTTGTAACACTTAATGCAGTCAGTGCAGTTGTTGTTGTTTTGTCACGAATAGCCTTTTTTAATATGACAGTACAGTTATCTTAGTTGTATCACTTAATACAGTCTGTGTAGTGTTATTGTGTTTTTGTCACAAATAGCGTCTTCTAATGTGACACTACAGTTATCTTAGTTGTATCACTTAATACAGTTAGTGTGTTGTTGTTGTTGTTTTGTCACAAATAGCCTCTTCTTATGTGACAGTACAGTTATCTTAGTTCTATCACTTAGTACAGTCAGTGCAGTTGTTGTTGTTTTGTCATAAATAGCCTCTTCAAATTTGACAGTACAGTTATCTTAGTTGTATCACTTAATACAGTCAGTGCAGTTGTTGTTGTTTTGTCACAAATAGCCTTTTCTAATATGACAGTACAGTTATCTTAGTTGTATCACTTAATACAGTCTGCGTAGTGTTGTTGTGTTTTTGTCACAAATAGCGTCTTCTAATGTGACAGTACAGTTATCTTAGTTGTATCACTTAATACAGTCAGTGCAGTTGTTGTTCTTTTGGCACAAATAGCCTCTTCTAATGTGACAGTACAGTTATCTTAGTTGTATCACTTAATACAGTCAGTGCAGTTGTTGTTGTTTTGGCACAAATAGCCTCTTCTAATGTGACAGTACAGTTATCTTAGTTGTATCACTTAATACAGTCAGTGCAGTTCTTGTTGTTTTGTCG
>NW_013675872.1:0-1978 GCF_000517525.1 Limulus polyphemus
TCATCGCTCGGTGTGCTCTACACAAATCTGTAAGTGGTAATCCAATCATATCAGATTATCTTCATCGCTCGGGAATGCTTAACCTGACTATGTTATTGAGATATTTCTGTTATACCCAGAACGTGACGTTATCGTGTAAAATGCTGTCTAGGTATTCCTTACATTCGGTGACAATTAAACTACAGGGAAACAGATTTATTCCCGGAGTTTTATTTCTCGTCACAGATATGTAAAGTATTATTCGGGGGGGGGGTCGCTATGAAAGGGGAGAGCTCTTGGGGAGATTCGGTAGTTCCAGTTTGTGTTGCATGGTGGCGCATTGGGTGTGAACGGAGTTTCAGCTCCCGCCAGCATTTCGTTCATTTCTTTGTTTTAGAGCAAAGCTACAAAAAGGGCTACTTGCGCTCTGTTCAACCGAGGGGACTCGAACTCAGGATTTCAGAGTTGTAATTAATATTAGCCTTATAATTACTTACTCTACTAACTCACATAATTTTAGTAGTCGAGATTTTAAGAAATATCAGTGGACGTATAGTACCTACTCTGTAGAATCAGACGTATAATACCTACTCTGATTGATTCGCCAGAAGTTTTAGCAATGAGAAACTGACTAACTGACCCACCAAACACAAAATAAGTAAATTTATTATTTATATTTGAGTTGCCTTAAATAATCACATTATTATTAATTATCTTAATTAGCCAATCATACACTTAATCTTGTATCAGGTTAGTAGATTTAGTTGCAGTTACGTGGTGCCGTCTAGTGACGCAAACGAAACTAACGCATCTGTTCGGTAAACTTCGGCAGATCTTCGTTAAACACCAGCAGTGTTCGATTATCACCGATTGACGTAGGTCAAATAACCTAGGTTCGGTAAACGTCGGCAGACCTTCGTTAAATATTAGTAATGTTCGATTATCACCGACTGGTGCAGGTCAAATAACAGACGTTCGGTAAACTTCGGCAGACCTTCGTTAAATATTAGCAATGTTCGATTATCACAAACTGGTGCAGGTCAAATAACAGATGTTCGGTAAACTTCGGCAGACCTTCGTTAAATATTGGCAACGTTCGATAAGAACTAATTGATCTCAGAGTTATATTTAAATGAAAAGCATTTATAGTGGACAAAATTCAAGAGAGGATAGATATCTCGAAAAATAGACAGAACCAAAATAAAGACAACTTATAACGGTGTATACTTCGAATACATTAATTACTTGGTTCTAACTAGTGGAGGTAACTTGCTTTCATCAAATGTTACCGATAATTACCTAACTTTCAAACAAGCATCTCTGATATTGAGACATTTAGAAGACCCGTGTTGTTTCACTGACTTCTCACGTGTCGAAAGACAGAAACTGCCAAGCCACGTATGTGCCTCGTGGGAGGGAACTGACTTCGGGGAAGATCCGCAGCAACCAACTTATTAATAACGTGATATTAACATTTAGTCTTGAACATTTTTAACCGAATATAAATAATTACAAAGTTAATATACTACATTGTTAACTAAAGAGTTCCTAAATATTATAACGGTAAAAAATACATTTCACTCGTAGTTTTACATCTAATTAAATAGTAAGTTACAATGCTAAAATTCCAAGTTCGATTCCTCACGACGAATAGAACACAGATAGCTCATAGTGTGACTTTTCATGAGAATACATATCCACAGCCTGAACACTAGAACACAAAAACGTAGAATACCACGCGTTACTAACGGGGCGGAAAGAAAACTTTAGATATATTTCTTCTCCCCCCCCCCCCTGCAGAAAATGAAATGTTTCTCTTTGAAGAATTTTATACTTCCCTAATCTCTATCAAATTCCCTCATTAAATAACGTCCAACTATGTTAAGGTTAACAATGTACTGAAGAGGAATAACAATATTAACTGTTAATAATGTCACTGTTAATGGTCTTTTAATTGATGCATAACAACATTAACGGTTATTAATGGTATTTTAATTGA
>NW_013675872.1:2561-3538 GCF_000517525.1 Limulus polyphemus
ATTAATGGTCTTTTAATTGCTGCATTATAGCAATAACGGTTAATACTACCACTAATAATGGTCTTTTAGTTGTTGCATGACAGCATTAACGGTTAATACTACCACTAATAATGGTCTTTTAGTTGTTGCATGACAACATTAACGGTTAATACTAACATTAATAATGGTCTTTTAGTTGTTGCATGACAGCATTAACGGTTAATACTAACATTAATAATGGTATTTTAGTTGTTGCATGACAGCATTAACGGTTAATAATGCCTCTTTTAATTGTCTCCTTATTATGGTCTTACAATTAATTAACATATTTTTCTAAAATAGTTTCAAGAAAAAAATACATTAGGCCCGAGAAAGTTGTCGCAAGTTGTAATTTATTAGGGATATCACAAATAACACGGAAAATAAACAAACATTTAACCAGAGTTCACATTTCTATTATTAAAACTAATGTCACTCGTCTCTGTTTAAAGATTAAAGCTCACCGGCCGTGTTATTTGATTAAATTAATCCATGAAGACAGACAAAAAAGAATCTTACAAAATGCTCGTTGCTGGCTCGAAAAATGTTCTACAAAAACAAATACAATTAATTGGCTTTTTCAGCTCGAGAAATGTTCTACAGAAAAAATACAATTAAGTGGTTTTTTCAGCTCGAGAAATGTTCTACAGAAAAAAATACAATTAAGTGGTTTTTTCAGCTCGAGAAATGTTCTACAGAAAAAAATACAATTAAGTGGTTTTTATCAGCTCGAGAAATGTTCTACAGAAACAAATACAATTGTTTTTTCAGCTCGAGAAATGTTCTATAGAAAAAATACAATTAAGTGGTTTTTTCAGCTCGAGAAATGTTCTACAGAAAAAAATACAATTAAGTGTTTTTTCAGCTCGAGAAATGTTCTATAGGAAAAAAATACAATTAAGTGTTTTTTTCAGCTCGAAAAATGTTCTACAGAAAAATAACAATTAATTGTTTTTCAG